>NC_057861.1:604106181-604171181 GCF_019393635.1 Dromiciops gliroides
CCTGCCCATCTCTTCATGAACCCATTTGGGGTTTTCTTGGCAGAAATACTGGAATGGTTTGCCATTTCCTTCTCCAACTCATTTTACAGATGAAGAAACTGAGGCAAGTGGGAGTAAGTGACCTGTCCAGGGTCACACAGTCAGTAAGTGGTTGAAGCCAGATTCGAACTCAGGAAGATGAATCTTCCTGGCTCCAGGCCCAGCACTCTATCCAGTGCACCACTTAGCTGGCCTCAGATATATAAGGAAAGTATTATTATTACTATTTTACACATGAAACAACTAAAACTCAAAGAAGTAATTTTCCAAAGACATATGGCTAGTTGGTGAAAAAAAAAATCAGTGCTAGGATTAAAGTCTTGAGACTATTAGACTAACATTTAATAATTCTGGAGCAGAGGCAGTCAAGAAAAAATCTTGAGAGGAGACTATCTGATGACCATGAGCAATCCTGCTAATTAATCAGAAGGTTAATTATCAGAAGACATCCCTCCCTTCACCTGATCTCTCCTCCAACAAAGATAAAGAGAATTCATGGACAAATAGACAAGAGTTGATTGCACATACTATCTGCATTAGTCAAAAGGCAGGTTATCAATGCCATCCCCTACAGAAGGTGTGTCTCACCAGACTAAAACCCTACTACCACCACAAGATGTACTGAGGTACTTTGGGTGCCCATTTGCTTTGTGATATTTGTTGCTTTGCAACAAAAAGCATTATGCTTCTAGAGTAATGTTCATCCAAGGATCTCAAAGCACTTAAAACAAGTAAATTCCATCTCACTTGTGCCTCATAGGATAGATATGGGCAGACCTCTTTTTTTTTTTTTAAGAACATTAGGAATCAGGGTGGGAGAGCTGAGTCACGGAGAGATTAATTCATTTGCCTCAAATCCCATAACGAGTCAGTGGCTGAGAAGGGAATGGGATTTATGAGGGTCAATTTCCACTCCTGTGTTTCAGCCATTAGACAAGGCTCCCTCTAAACAACAGAACACTATAGGGACATCACTTTAGTTCCCTTTAAACCAAAGAGGCCAAAAGTTCAAAAACCAGACAATGTTGGAGCCTCTTTTAATGGAGCTGCTTATTCCAGCTGTCAGGGGCTTTCTCTCAGGCCATGCCTATATTCTACCAAAGCTTGCCATTAAAAACCAAAAATGAACAAAACCTCTATATGACACTAATTTTTTTAACTTAAATTCAAAAACACTCTTTTAAGCAGACATTGGAATGGGGATTGGGATAGAAGGTAGGGGATGAGTTTTGAATATGTTATATTATATATCAACATATTCCAGATTTTATATATTCATTATTTACAAAGAACAAGGGGAATTTTTTTTAATTGTGTCTGTTTGCTATTTGTGGACAAACTCTTAGTTTGATTCTGGGCACTGTGGGAAATAACAGAAAGATTTAAATAAAGAACGTCTTATAATATGCTGGAATGATTATATCTCTTTCTTTTGTTTTTGATTATTAAATCGATAGGGATCAATATATGGGTATGTGTTCATTCATTAATTTATCCACTCAGCTACCAATTATTAAGCATTTATTTGTCTAAGACATTGTGATAGGTATTGGGGAAAATATAAAGTTAATTAGGATGAAGTCCTTGTCCTCACAGAACCTTGCAATCTATTAGAGAAAATGTGGCATATATATGTGATGGAATACAGTGTGTGGGAATTTATTGTAATTTGGGGACCCTGCCTTTGGGCTGAGATTAAAAAGCCTTGGGCCCTCAGGGGCTTCTCTGTGTAAGAGAGACTGGTGCCCCTGCCCCTCTGCTTCAGCCCAGCTGAAAAGCCCTATGGGCCTTAAGAAATGCCAGCCAGGCAGAAGGAGATCCCGGGCTTGCCCTGCTGGTCAAGGGAAAGCAGCAGGGGGCACAGACCCCTCCAGCCCTGGGTGTGGTGAAGCATGGCAGACTCAAGCCCCCCGGCGCAGCCTTAGCACAGCCAGAGGATTAGTTTGGCATGTTCAGGGGCACAGGGAGCCTGAGGTTTGAGGGGAGAGAAGGAAGATATATACCGGGGAGTTAGACAGTAAGGGGGAGATAGAGAAAAAGCTAAGATCAAGGAGGAAGGACGCTGGAGGACTAGGAGAACGGAAGGAGGTTGGTGAGAGAAGAGATGCAGAGGGGTTCGCAACAGGATGGAGTTAGGGTTGACAAAGTGAAGGGGGCTTGGAGTTAGAAGAAAGGAGTGGAGCAGTGAAGTAGGGGGCTTTTCAGTGAGGGGGACACTAGACAGAAAGGGGGAATGCTAGAAGAAGGTCCATTGGTATGCAGGAGGATGCTAAGAAAGTTAGACAGCAAAGAGTAAGCACAAGCAGCAACAGGAGGGAGCAGTCAGGTCTCGTATAACTTTGCATTTCTTATCTCTTATGTTTATTTTTATAAATAAACCCTGCTTTGATTATTTAATTAAGAGATTCTTAATCATTTGCTTATCAATTTGGGAGTGAAGCAGTGTGGAGAAATTTTTAAAAGGCCCTAACAGATTGGCCTAGGAAATTAATAGCAGTCAGATAGCCAGCCAGTCAAACATCCACAGATTAGGCCTCCAGTTAGATTAGTCCCTCCAAGTTAATAAAATGTTCTTACATTTGAATTGTGACCATGGCAGAACTTATGACCCAATTATAATATTTCTTATGGTTACAATTTTTCATATAAGTCTAGTTATATAATTTTTCAGATTAGATTAGCTAAGTGAATTTAATTTTTTTTTTACACAAGTGAATATATAAGTAGTTAGAAAGCACAGCGGATAGAATGCTGGACCTGAAGTCAGAAAGACTCATCTTTCTGAGTTCAAGTCTGGCCTCAGCCACTTACTAGCTGTGTAACCCTGGTCAAATCACTTAACCCTGTTGCGTCAGTTTTCTCATCTGTAAAATGAGCTGGAGAAGAAAATGGCAAACCACTACAGTGTCTTTGCCAAGAAAACCCCCCAAATGGGGCCACAAACAACAACAGTAACAAACACAATATTTATATAATAACTATAATGTAGAGTAGAATGTAGGTGCTTTTTAAAAGTAGACTTGTTGTGGGGCAGCTAGGTGGTGCAGTGGATAAAGCACTGGCCTTGGATTCAGGAGAACCTGAGTTCAAATCCAGCCTCCAGACACTTGACACTTACTAGCTGTGTGACCCTGGGCAAGTCACTTCACCCTCATTGCCCTGCAAAAAAAAAAAAGTAGACTTATTATGATAGTAACGTATAACCTATATCAAATTGTTTGCTGACCTTGGGAGGGGGAAAAATTTTAGAACTCAAAAATTTCTTTACATGTAATTGAGAAAAATTTAAAAATAAAATAAAATAATAAAAGTAGGTTTGTTAAATGAATTTTCAATTAACATTCTTTCCCTACTTTTCCAATAAAATGATTGCCCTTTGGTTTTCAACCTTCGGCATCCCTTATAGGATCTTTACATGTTTCAGACTCTGTGTGTCTTTTAGACTTGTGGTCTAGCTATGTGGCCTGAGCCACAGAAAAGCCACCCTGCTCTCACTCTCAGGCCTGCTCTGGGGTCTGGTTCGTCTACCCTTGCTATTGTTCAACAGTTCACTCTCATACTCCATTGTTTGAAACTATGCTTCCAGGGGTCAGGTATCTGTGCGAAAATAAATGTGGCATCTTGTAGGGAACCAATGGTTCTGCTTCCTTTAAAAATATGTAGCCAATGGAGTCCCTTAGTAAAAATGGAATCCATTAGTCCTCAGGTCACTGAACACTTAATTGAATGTAACAAGTATTCTCTTTGTTGCAGACACTGCCCAAGATGAGGGAGATTTTCTTTTAAAAGAAACTAGAACATAAAACTGCAAAGCCCTCAAGAAATTCCCACAAGCAAGGTGTGAACTCATCTAACGATTCTGGAGAGTAGTTTGGAACTATGGCCAAAGGGCTATAAAACTGTGCATACCCTTTGACCCAGTAATACCACTACTAGGTCTGTATCCCAAAGAGATCATAAAAAAGGGAAAGGGACCCACTCACATGTACAGAAATATTTATAGCAGCTCTCTTTGTGGTGGCAAAGAATTGGAAATGGAGGGAATGCCCACCAATTGGGGAATGGCTGAATAAATTATGGTATATGAATGTAATTGAATACTATTGTGCTGTAAGAAATGATGAGCAGACAGATTTCAGAAAAACTTGGAAAGACTTATATGAACTGATGCTGAGTGAAGTGAGCAGAACCAGGAGAACATTGTACATAGTGACAGCAACATTGTGTGATGATCAACTGTGATAGACTTAGCTCTTCTCTGCAATACAATGATCTAAGACAATTTCAAAGGACTCATGATGGAAAATGTTCTTCATATTCAGAAAAAAGAACTGTGGATTCTGAATGTAGATTGAACCATTCTGTTTCTACTTTTTTGCGTGTGTTTTTTTCTTTTTTGAGGTTTTTCCCTTTTGTTCTGATTTTTCTTACATAATATGACTAATTCAGAAATAAAAGAAAAAGAAAAGATAAGAAATTCCCACATGCTAGACTTATGACAGGGAAAGCAGCTACCTTTCTTGGCATGAGGAAAGGTGCTCAGGGAGAGCAAAAATGTGTTCTAGAACCACTTTTTCCCTTCAGTACCAGTGCTTTGGGGACAGCACCTCAGTGGTGGTTACAATGTGAAGCCAGTAGCCATTCCATACTCTGGATCAAGGGACTATAAGACAAGGCCCACCAAATAGCACCAGAGATAGAAATCCTTATTATTGCCTTTTTCGTTATCTCCCTTATCCTTCTTTCTTTCAAATCTGGCCTCAGGTATTTATAAGCTGTGTGACTCTGGGCAAGTCATTTAATCTTTGCCTCAGTTTCCTCATCTATAAAATGGAGATAATAATAGCACCTATCTCCCAGGGTTGTCTTGAGAATAAAATGAGATAATATTTATAAAGTGTTTACAAACATTAAAGTGCCACATAAATGCTAATTATTATGAGGCACTAGGTATTAGCTAGTTATTAATAACATTATTAACTTTTTTCCTTTCCTCTTTACTCTCTTACTTTTTCTTTCTCTCTTTTTCCCTTTCCTTCTCTTTTTCCTTCTCTTCTTCTTTTGTATTGCTGAAAATGCCTAGCTCTAAATATACTTCTGGATTTCCACAAAGTGCCCACCACCTTCTGATTGTTGTTACTGTCCCCTCTCTCTTCTTTGAATTGATTTTCAAAAATCAATTCAATACACATTTATTTAAAGTCCTACTCTGTGCAAAACACTGTTAGACTGTGGAACACAGAGATGAAAAAAATGGTTCCTGCACTCAAGCTTACATTCTATATACATGGATTGAGTGCCTACTACGTGCTCAGTCTATACTTGGTAAGATGGGAGATAAAGCAGAAGACACAGTCCGTGAATTCAAAAAACTTCAATTACAGCAGATGGAAAGAGACTGGCACAAATTGAATAACAATGAACAGTATTTGATAGAATATAAGTACATGCTCAATCATGTGGTCCAGGTTGTAAATCCTATAGTTCCTAAAAGAGGGAGGGAGAATGAGGAAGATTAGAGCAAATAGGTTAAAATTCCATTGAGAAGGCAGTGTTTGAGTTAATTTTGAAAAATTTGGATTGGTAGCAGAGAAGAAGAAAGCTAATTCCAGACCATGGAAAAATATATTAAGGGCATAAGACCATGAGGAGATTGATTTGACTTAAATGAAAAGTATATACTAGGAAGAAGTTGGAAATAAAGGTGGACAGATAAAGTGGGTCCATATTATAGAGAACTTTGAAAGCCAGACAGAGGGGGTTAAGAACAAGCACTAGAATTTAGATGAAAGTCCAGAAAGATCAAAAAATAAGGATCCATTTAATATTTTGGAGGAGGAGAATAACATTATAAAAGCAGTCTTTAAGAGACATAGATCTTATAGTAGTATCCAAGAAAGACTGGAGGGAGACAGCCTAATGTCAATAAGAAACTATTGCATTATTCCTGGCATAAGTCAATGAAGGCATGAACAAAAGTGATAATAATAAGAAAGGATAGATATGAGAGGCATTTCAAAATGATAATTAATGCCATTTTCCTCTTGACAGAGAAGCAAGAAAGTTAAAATGTAGGAAAAGACATTTATAGGTGAGGCTAATATGACAATTTGTTTTTCCAGACTATATAAGTATGTATTGATGGATGTTTTTTATGTATTTAATTGTGGGTAGGAAATAATGGGAAGGACAGATAAACGTTTTAATAATACTTGTTATTTAAATTTTTTAATTTAAAGAAAGAAGCAACAAAGAGAACAAGAAAAAACCTAATCTAGAGAATTTGGGACAGGATATTGGACATGAAGAAAAGAAATAAGTCAATGAAAGTGACAAAATTTTGAGCAAAGGTAAGATAATGATGGCGCCAATGACAAAAATAAGAGAGTTGAAAAGGGAAGCTGGTTTTAGAGGGAAGAGAAGAGAGATGGTTTTTGATATGGTGAATGAGGTAACAGGATACATCAATACTACAACAGTCCAAAGAATCAAGGATCTTGTGAAGCTGAGTTTTCATCTATCCATATAGGTCACAGCCCATCTAAACTTTTTCATCCTGTCCTATTCTTGTCCATCTCCTTCTACAAATTCTATACAATCAATATAGCTTTCTAGAAGCCTTCCTTAGTCTTTTTTTTTTCTTTTTCTTTTTCTTTTTTTTTTTTTTTGCAGGGCAATGGGGGTTAAGTGACTTGCCCAGGGTCACATAGCTAGTAAGTGTCAAGTGTCTGAGGCCGGATTTGAACTCAGGTACTCCTGAATCCAGGGCTGGTGCTTTATCCACTGTGCCACCTAGCTGCCCCCCTTCCTTAGTCTTTTAATATCCCATGGGCACCTATGGAACCTTTGGTCTATTCATCTGTTATTCTATGATCAGCCTGTCTCCAATTCAAAATGCCCAATAAGAGATAGACAACTAGAACATAAATTCAGAAGCAACCAGATAGTACAATGGGTAGAAAGCTGAGACTGGAATCAGAATGACCTGAGTTCAAATTTGGTCTCAGTCATTTACTAATTGTATGTCTTTAGACAAGTCACTTAACCTCTGTGTGCCTCAATTTCCTCACCTAGAAAATGGAGACAATAATAGTACCTACTTCCATGAATTGTTGTGAGGATCGAATGACTTATTATCATAAAGCACTTAGCATAGTGCCCAGTACATAGTCGGCACTTAATGAATGCTTATTTCCTTCCTTTCTTAGATGAGACAACAAGAGCAGAGGTGCAGGTTTAGCAATCATCAGCACAACGGCAATAAGTAAAACTATAAGAACAGATGAGCTCTCCAAAGGGTCAGAGAATTAGAGAAATAGAAACTCTAAGAAATTTTATGGCAAAACACAGCAACAATGAACCTACTTCCCCCACGTACTACACTCCCCCCACCCACCCACCCACACACACACACACACACACACACACACATATACACACACAAGCATATACCCATGAGTGCCCATTTAGTCTCTTAGAAGCTGTGAAGTGACTTATGAATCTGAGTTCCTTGGTGGTGCTCATGACTTCAAATAAGTATGAAAACCAGGTGCCTTTCTTCTCCCAGGACCCAGACAAGAATTTAGGAAGAAAGAAAAGCACTTTTAATATAGATATCATTGTCCTGGGGATTAATTCCACTCCTTCTGAATGAGCCCAGGTTTTTTAACTTCAGGGAAACATCTCTTAGCTTGGCATTTTCTACTCAGCTATCTATCAATACTGTCTTTCCTTTCATTTGGAAACTCAAGTTTTCAAACATTGAATTCCATCCCATTTAATTGCTGTTTTTATTTTGAGAAATGCCATGGGGCATTTGGGGAAAGACTGCAATTATAATTTTTTAAAAATATGTAATAGGGTCATGTATGCCAGCTTTCACATATGAGACTCCTCTATTACATAGATCAATGCACTCAAGTTAAGTGACTTAAAATCTTTCCATGGTAGGTGTGGGGGATGGGATGGAATGGGATACAAAATGATGAGAACCTGTTTTGTGGCCTGGGGCCTGGGGCCTGGGAGCTGAGAAAGTATACAAGTGGCCTCATTCCACAACTGGAGAGAGGTTTTTACATTTCACTTTATCTCCTGGATACTTTATATTAAGAGACCATACAATTTATATAGACCAAAAAGGGAAAGACAATGCCTCCATTAGGGAAAACACTATCTATTTCCTCTTCAGAGTTGGGTCAAATGGTGCAGTCAACATTAATGCACTGGTCAGCACTTTGGCCAGAACTAAACATGCTCCTTCATTTGTTGCAGAAAACTAACGCCTGTTGAATCTATGCTCTAGTGATAACGCCCCCTCCCCCCTCACCATATGCTTCCTGGCAATTGCATTAGCACTCATATATAAAGGGACCCATTGTTTATGCATATTTTGATCCTCATTAAAAAATCAATAAAAAGATAGTTTGAGAAAACAGAAAGGCAAGTCCTTGAGATTTTATCTTCTCAAAAAAAGAGTCCCTGGGATATTTCAAGAGGCCATTATTAAAACATTCTCAATAGAGTCCCTAGTGGCTCAAGCCTTACTTCAGCTAATGTAATGTATTTTTCCATAACCAATCATCATTCTGAGCTTGTTTAAAAATAAACTAAACACACACTGGTAAGCATCATTACAAGTGTAGATTTGGCAAAAGCTAGTTTGTTTCCATTGTGAAACATCATTTTAAGAGGGCTTAAGCCTCATGAAAAAGAATGTACTGACAGCATTGGAAATGAAACTTTTCTCTTTACTTGACACATGCTGCCTTCCCTACAGTTTGAGAATTGCACTCTAATATGAGCCATAACTAAGATGGGACAACCAGGGCTTTTCTTCAAGGTGCCTTAAATTTAGAAGACACTGAATTTAGACAGCATTTGGTGTCCTTAACAAATGTGGAAATACTAAAGTTTAGCACCTATACAGCAAGAATGGTTATTTTTTTTAAGGGTGTTACTAAATGGAAACCTGGAGTGAGTCTCTTCCCATATCTTCATCTCCTTCCTATTGAGTGATGTCCTACAGCTGTCTCCCTTCAACTGAGAACATCCTTCCCCCAAGCATTATTCAAGGTACTTGTTCCAGGTACCAAAATTCCTGGCCATGGTTGTGTACATACACTAGATATACAGCTTCTAGGAATCTCTTGGTGCTCAAGTTTGAAAACTCTGCACCAATTCACTGAATCTGCCTATGGAACTATCAACTTTATGAAGCATTAATAAAGTGGGAGTTATCTGAAATTTAGGAAACGTGTTACATTTCTATTTCCATAGGAAAGAAGGAATAGAGACAGCTGCCTCCTTTCTTTAGTTATTCCAAAGGAAGGAAAAATGCAATTGTTGAAATAAAAGAAGAGGAGGATTGCTGAACTGGTGTTCTTAGGGTATATGGGGCTTCACACAAGAAAATATTTATGTAGAAGCTCACAGTAGAATGCAGACTTCTTGGGGGCAGCTAGGTGACGCAGTGGATAAAGTACTGGCCCTGGATTCAGGAAGACCTGAGTTCAAATGCAGCCTCAGACACTTGACACTTACTAGCTGTGTGACCCTGGGCAAGTCACTTAACCCTCATTGGCCTGCAAAAAAAAAGGAAAAAATGCAGACTTCTTGAGGACAAGGGACTTGTTTTACCTTCATTGCCCCATTGCTAAGAACAGTGCCTGGCAAGCAATCAACCCATAAACATTTAGTAAGTACTTACCACATGCTAAACACTGTCCTAAGTACAGGGGATAAAAAGAAAGGCAAAAACACAAACACAAAATTAGTCCTTGCTCTGACAGACCTTAAATACTAACATAGGAGGTAATGTCTAAAGAAATAGATACATACATGATTCTTGGTGTTCAAGCATTCAGCTATGTCTGACTCTTCATGACCCCATGGACCATAGCATGCCAGGTCCTTTTATTTTCTGCTATCTCCCAAAGTCTGTCCAAGTTCACGTATGTTGTTTTCTTTAACACTATCAATCCATCTCATCCTCGGCTATCCCCTTTTCCTTTTGCCTTTAATCTTTCTCAACATTAGTGTCTTTTCCAATGAGTCTGGACTTCTCATTATGTGGCCAAAGTGTTTAAGCTTTAGCTTCAGTATTTGCCCTCCTAGTGAAGGAGGAAGGAAGGGAAGGAAAGGAGGAAGGAAGGAGGAAGGAAGGAAGAAAGAAGGAAGGGGGGAGGGAGGGAGGGAGGAAAAAAAGAAGAAGGGAGGGAGAGGAGGGGAAAAGGAAGAAAAGGGAAGGAAGGAGGAAGGAAGAAAAAAGGAAGGAAGGAAGGGAAGGAGGAAATAAGGAAGGGAGAGAGAGAAAGAAAGAAACAAAGAAAGAAAAGGGAAGGGAAGAAGGAGGGAGGAAGGAAGGAAGGAAGGAAGGAAGGAAGGAAGGAAGGAAGGAAGGAAGGAAGGAAGGAAGGAAGGAAGGAAGGAAGGAAGGAAGGAAGGAAGGAAGGAAGGAAGGAAGGAAGGAAGGAAGGAAGAAAATATGGGAACTAGTATTTATCATGTTAAGGCAACATTACCTACTATGTGTCAGGCACTGTAGTTAAGAACTTTACAAATGTTGTGTCATTTGATCCTTATAACAACTCTGAGAAGTAGTTTCTTTTATTATCTCCATTTTTATAATTGAGGAAGTAACTTTCCCAGAATCATACAGCCAGTAAGTCTTGGAGGCTGGATTTGAACTCAGGTTTTTCCTCTAGGGCCAGGACTCTATCCATTGCACCACCTATCTGAGGGCCTGCATTAGGATTGTGTTTAATAAATATGCTCTTGTACTTAAATTAACATAGTGCACAATCTTGCATGTGTAGCACATTTCATATGATATGAATAACGCTCAACAGTAGTACTTTGTGGAATAACAGAGAATAGAAATGCTGGGTGATGACCATTTCTTCTGAATATTTTGAGAGTCTCCATCCACTTCACCCTGGCCAATGAACAATCACCCCTTGGCAGCAGTTTTCAGCAGATACTAAAGTTGCTAAAGTGATGGAAAGGTCCTAGATTCTGCTACAAATCACCCGAGTCTCTGGAAAATCCAATGCTCCTTGCAATGGAGTATTTTACAATCCATTCCTGTGGTGATTTGGCTTCCTAGAGTGCACATAAAAACAGAAAATAAAGTTCTATTACCTTGAAGAGGTGGGTTTAACCAATTAACAAATGTGTGCAATTTGTGATTACATCTCACTTGGACCAGGGTACATTAGGTTTGGATGTACCTCAGGGTAACCCTTTCAGCTTTCGTTAATTCACCATAAACCCCAAAGTCTGCAGATTCAGCAAGATAGCATCATGCTCACCTGACTGAGACTGCAGAAGTCAGTAGTTCAGCTCAGCTCAGCTCAGCTCAGGTGAAAACGAAGGCAACGGGTAGAAGAGCTAATGGTTGGAGGTCACTGAGCCTCACTCTGGTACTGTGAGGCAACAATGGGAAATAACTTTGAGAGGGGGGGGGAAATTCCTTTTATATCCCAGGCCTGATAAGGGAAGGTTGTTTGGTCCATTAGAAAGTAACCTATGCAAAGCAGCTACCCAGGAGTCTTATCCTTTCACAAGTTGAGGAGAAATTTTGAAAGACAAGTAAACTTCAATAGTTTCCATTCTGTACAAGTTCTTCATATGTCAAAACTGACCAACCAAAAGATAGACCCTCTAACCATGGAAGGCATGACTTGTCTGATTCCTTCAAATGCTAGTACCCTTCTAACAACATTGTATTTATTTGTATTTATTCTTCGTTTTTGTTCTTCTAATTCATTAATTTCCTCTTTTTAAGGCTTATTGGTATCTTTTATTTTTCATCACCTAAATTTTACCTTGTATCACTTCCTTTCCATATTTATTCTCTTTATATTTATTATATGTATAATATAGTTGTATATGTTAAATACTAAATATACTTATAAATTATATATATTACACATATAATACTATTTTTATTGTGTGTTTGTATATGCATGTATGTATGTATGTATACTTGTCACCTCCACCACTGTAATGAAAGCTCTTTGAGATGAGAGATTGCTTTATTTTTTGAAGGTTTACACAGAGCACTTTATACAGAACCTGTTACATAGTAAGCTTTCCATAAATGTTTATTGATTGATTGCTTGACAATCATCAATCTGTAAAACCTTGTAATGTGCAAGTTTGTATTCTCTGGATAGAAGCCATAGCCCAGGGAGAAAGCCTCCTAAAAGTAAAAACTTCTGCTGATGTTTGACCTGAGACGTACTAGCATTGGCATACTTTTAGATGCAGCTGCAGGGTGTGTCCCAAAAGCCCCAGGCGTGGGGAATGTTGTAAGTGACAGAGAACTGATGTGGCAATTCAACCACGCAGTGTTCAGACTAGGATAGTCCAGACCCAGGGGATCAGAAGTCCCTAACATTCTGACATGAGATAGAGCAAGGATCATGAAAATGCAGCACTCATTCAAAATCCCAAAGATGCAGAAAGGCCTAACTCTAGAAGGTGGAGATCAGCTTTAGAACCCAATAAATCCAGGGTAAGACCAAACCAAGTGAACACCACATTCATCAGTATAGCGGGGGGGGGGGGGGGGGGGGGGGGGGGGGGGGGGGGGGGGTGGAGCCTGAATCCGTCACAAAGTCCCAATTCAGTAAATCAAAGAAAATATTAACCAGTTCCCCTAATTATTACAAATCAACAGACCCCAGAAAAATTGGGAATAATTCTATATCAAACAGAGCCAGGGACTCAAAGGAAAAAATAGACTTTTTAAAAGAACTACATGAAGAAACAAAGCAAGAGATAAAAAATTAAATATTCTGAAGAAAAGCTCTTCTGGAAGGTAAATAAATAGCCTGGAAGAGAAAGTGGTAAACTTTATTCTAAAAATGGAATCCATGAAAACTAGAATAGAGCAAACAGAAGTCAACCACTGCATGAGCAGCAAGACATAATAGAATGAGATTTTAAAAGTGAAAAATAGAAGAAAATATAAAATATCTAATATCCAAAACAACTGACCTGAAAAATAGGTTTAAAAAAAGAATTTCATAATCACTAGAATACCTGAAAATCATGATTAAGCAATAAAAGCCTAATGCGTTTTTTTTAAAAATAGAAATGAAAACTGTCCAGATCTATTAGAATTAGAGGTCAAAATAAAGACAGAAGCGGGGGCGGCTAGGTGGCGCAGTGGATAAAGCACCGGCCCTGGATTCAGGAGTACCTGAGTTCAAATCTGGCCTCAGACACTTGACACTTAACTAGCTGTGTGACCCTGGGCAAGTCACTTAACCCCCATTGCCCTGCAAAAAAAAAAAAAAAAAAAAAAAAATAAAGACAGAAGGAATCTACAAATTACCACCAAAGCTCCAACATCAAAGGGAAAAAAAAGGACTACAAGCATCCAGAAACAAGCAATTTAAGAACCAAGGAACTATTACTTAAGGTCTATTACTTATGACCATGAAGTTCCTATTATAAACAAGAGGAAATCCTGAAATACATTATCTGTTGTTGTTGTTCTGTCATTTCAGGCATATCTAATTCTTCATGACCCCATTGAGGGGTTTTCTTGGCAAATATATTGGAGTAGTTTGCCATTTCCTTCTCCAGCTCATTTTAGGAAACTGAGGCAAATAGGGGTAAATTATATTGCCCAAGATCAAACAGCTAATAAGTATCCGAGACCAGATGTAAACTGATAAAGATGAGTCTTCCTGACTTCAGAGCTAATACTCCATCCACTGTGCTATGTAGGAAATCCAGTATTACAAAAGGTAAAAGAGGTAGGCTTATAACCAAAAACACTATACCTTGCAAAACTGGGTATAATGCTACAGGGAGAAAGGAAATGTATTAGTTAATGGAATAGAGGATTTCTAACCATTTCTCATTTTTAAAAAAGACCAGAGCTGAGTAGGAACAATACAAACATGAGAGTTCAGAGAAACCTAGAGAGGTAAATTTATTTCATCAGTTTGAGCTGAATGATGATGTAGCACTTGCATTCTAATGGAAGAAAAGAAAAAGGTGTCCCTTGAGAATCCTAATACTTTCAAAAGGTATTGAAGGAGTTAAGAAAAACAGAGAACCTGAGATGGACTAGTACTATTTTTAGTGTTTAAAGAAAAGAGAAAGGAGGGTAAAAGGAAGGATACACTACTGAAGAAAGGAAGAAGGGAACTATTTCTTATAATTTGGGTAAAGGAGAAGAACAGAATACAAACATGGAAGAAGGAGTAGAGAGAGTGGGAATTAAATGAACCTCTCTCTTATCTGAAAAGGGTGCAGGAGGGTTGGACATGCATGCATAGGGCAGCTAGGTAGTTCAGTGGATAGAGTACCACCACGTAGTCAGAAGGACCTGAGTTTAAATATGGCTTCAGACACTTGACACTTACTAAATGTGTGACCCTGGGCAAGTCACTTAACCCCAATTTCCTAAAAAAAAAAATGCATGCATGCACAAAGCTTGGTGTACTCAACAGGGAAACAAGCAGTATTGGGGTGGGATGCAGTTAAGAGGGAGGGTAATGGGGGCAGCTAGGTGGCGCAGTGGATAAAGCACCAGCCCTGGATTCAGGAGGACCTGAGTTCAAATCCAGCCTCAGACACTTAACAATTACTAGCTGTGTGACCTTGGGCAAGTCACTCAACTCCCATTGTCCATTTAAAAAAAAAAGAGGGAGGTTAATACTAGAGGAGAGAATAGTTACAAAACAAACTTCCTGATCCTGAAAAAGAGATTAAAAGGTGGGAGTAGGGGGAAAGAAAAGAACTAGACTCTAATGAGGTACCTTAGATTGTTTTGTAAACAATTATGGAATGGCCAAATAAATCATGGAATATAAATGTAATGGAATATGATTGTTCCATAGGAAATGACAAAAGAGATGATTTCAGAGAATGAATAGTATAATGAGCAAAGACAAGAAAACAATATATATAAGCAAGGCAGCATTAGAAAGAAAATTTATTTGAAAGACTTAAGAATCCTGATCTCAAGAGAATGACCAACCAAGCCTCCAGAGAACTATAATGAAGCATGTTATCTACCTCCTGACAACAAGATGATGGATACAAGGTCCAAAAAGAAACATACATTTTTTAACTTTATGACTGCACAGATTCATTTTGTTTGACTATATTCATTTCTTACAAGGTGTTTTTTTTTTAATTATTTCAGTTTGGGGGGGGTAACAATAGTAATGCCAAAAAAGAAGGCCATCATAAAACTTTTTTAATGTACAGAGAATTGAACATTCAGAAAGAAGCACAAACAAAAATGACCATTTAAAAGTAATATTTTAAATTCATTAAATGCTTTTTAAAAAAAATAGGAAGCATGAAATAGATTCACAGTTTCATATCTTCATAAAGAGGGTTTCTCTTTTTGTGTTCTGCTATGTGTATATACTCACTTTTTTGTAATCTGCTATGTGTATATAAATACTCTCGTGTGTGTATGTGTGTGTGTGTGTATGTATTTAACTTCAGAATTTTAAAAAACAATGCATCTGAAGAGAAAACCTCCCAGATAGGGGACTGCATGCTATGTGTTGCCATCCCAACACCACTGATCCTTCTGCCGCCCATAGTCTTCCCCAAACGGCCATGATCTTCTCCTCCCATCTTCTCCCTATGGATTTGGTTTTTTTTTTGTAGTTGACTAAGTGGTACAGTAGATAGAATGCTGAGCCTGAAGTCAAGAAGAGCTGAGTTCAAATATGACCTCAGACTCTTTCTAGCTCTGTGACCCTGGGCAAGCCACTTAAACTCTTTCAGGCTCCATTTCCTCATCTACAAAATGGTAATAATAATAGCACTTCTTTCCCAGGATTGTTGTGAGGATCAAATGAGCTATGTAAAATGGTTTGCAAAACTTAAAGCACTATATGTTAGCCATTATTTTTTTAAAAATAATATCCATCCCCAGAAAGACATTCTTACTCTGTCTACCCCATACACAGCCTCCTGGAATGTTATTCAGGACCTTCACTTAAGGAGAGCAATTTTCTGCCTCCAAAACTTTGTGAAAGATATCCCCCTCACCTCCCCCAAAAATTTATGGATTCCATACCTACCAGGACAAGAGTAACTTATATAAATATAAAGGTAGAAGATAGGAACACAAAGGTTTTTAAGTCCTTCACAGCCTGGCTACAACCTACCTTTCCAACCCTATTTCACATGAATTTCTTTCCTGTCTATGGTCCAGCCCAACTAGCCTCCTTGCTGTTTCCTACTAACAGTATCTCTTCCCATCTGTGCCTTTGCCCCAGTGCCTCCCCCAGGGCTGCAATGTACTACATCTTCACCTATGCACTTAGAATCTGTTGTTTTCTTTATCATTCAATTCAAATGCCACCTCCTATATTTCTCATTATCTCCCCAGATTCTAGTGTCTGCCTCCTCCCTCAAAATCTAAAAAAAAAAAAAAACTTGATTATATTTTCCCAATGTAAGTTCTGTGAGGGCAGAAATAATTGCATTTTTTTTCTTTGCATTCCCAAGTGCCTAGTACAGTGCCTGACATATAATAGGTGCTTGCAGAGTAATCAATTAATAACAATACAATGTGATTCAATGCAATACAACATAAGAACACAACAAAATACAATACAATACAAATCCACATTTAACAAGTACCTACTTTGTGGGGGCAGCTAGGTGGCACAGTGGATAAAGCACCAGCCCTAGATTCAGAAGGAACTGAGTTCAAATCTGACCTCAGACACTTGACATTTACTAACTGTGTGACCCTGGGCAAGTCACTTAACCCTCATTGCCCCACAAAAAAAAACACAAAACAAACAACAACAACAACAAAAACAAGTACCTACTTTGTGAAGAACCCTGTGCGAGGCTCTGGGAGAGATCCAAAATTTAGGTTATCACTTCAGCATCTGGTCTTTGAACAAGAAAGGGAAATCCAGTAATGAAACCAGGAGGCTGGTGTTGTGTGGCAGAGCATCATCAAAAGAAAGAACATTATGTGTATATATACCATCAGCACTTAAAATCTTTCTCTTTCCCCAACATCACAACTACAATAGTATATATGCCATAATATAGTATGGCACAAGATTGAACCATACTATTTCTACTATTTTTTCTTTTTTTTTCTTTTTTGAGGTTTTTCTCTTTTGTTCTGATTGTTCTTTTACAACATGACTAATATAGAAATGTGTTTAATGTTATTGTACATATATAACCTGTATCAGATTGCTTGCTGTCTTCGATCAGGGAGGAAAGGGAGGAAGGGAGAAAAATTTGGAACTAGAAATCTCATAAAAACAAATGTTGTAGGGGCAGCTAGATGGCACAGTGGAGAGAGCACCAGCCCTGGATTCAGGAGGACCTGAGTTCAAATCCGGCCTCACACACTTAACACTTACTAGCTGTGTGACCCTGGGCAAGTCACTTAACCCTAATTGCCTCAAAAAAAACCCCAACAACAAATGTTGAAAACTATCTCCACATGTAACTAGAAAATAATAAAATACTTTTATGATAAAATATACTATTGCATAGCATACTATGTTATATAGTATACAGATATAGTATACTATGTTAAAAAACAAACTGTGTAAAATTCATGTCAATGAATGTAAAATTCATGTCAATGGAAAAGGTCAAATGAGACAGCAGATAACTCATTATTAGTTTATTAAAGACTACTTTATTGTAAATATTTGTGACATTGGTTCATATTGGTTTTCTTCATTGTTGTTGCTACATTGAAGTTCATAATCAAAATTGGATTTGTTTGTTTGTTTTTTCAAAAGTCACCAAGGCAACAGATACAAGATTAGGGCTGGCTGCCTGGCAACCATGCCCACTTTCCCCTCTTCCACATACCCCTTAAATTGCTTTCCCCTACAACAGTTGTACGTGCTATTGTTCTTAATATTTTTGCTCTCTATTCCTTTGATCAAGGCTGCCCTTGATGGTCACTTCAAAACACTTCAGACTAGGAGATGAGGAATACATGATGTGATATTTCCTGGGCCCTGCACTACCTTGGGGATGGCTCTGGCCATAAACAGGGGATCTGAATGCTTTATTATTATCATGTAACCTTCCTCATTGACAGATTGGATCATTTCTCTCTACTGTTCAAAACCCTTCGATGGCTATCTCTTGACTACTGAAAAAGCCCAAACTCCTGTCTGACATTCAAGTCCCTTCCCACTCTCTGGTTCCAACCTACATCTGCAACTTTATTTCCTACTCCGCCCTTTCAAATATTCTTTGCTCTAGCTAAACTAGACAACTTGCTGTTTCATGAATTTTTTTTGGTGGGGGCAGGGCAATGAGGGTTAAGTGACTTGCCCAAGGTCATCCATTTAGTGCCAAGTCTCTGAGGTTAGATTTGAACTCAGATCCTCCTGAATCCACCTAGCTGCCCTTCTCATGAATTCTTGCTAAGTCTTCCTCTCTTTGTGCCTTTGCCTTGCTATTCTCCTCACATAGAATGGCCTCCCTATCACTCTCTTCTTGAAATCTGCTTATTCTGCCCAACTCAAATGTCACCTCCACCATGATATTCCCAATTTAAAATTCTCTTTCCTTCCTTGGACTTTCTATAGCATTTAGTTTCTATTTCACTAATACTATTAGCATATTTGTTTTGAATTCTAGTTATTTGTGTCCATGTCTCATCTCCCCTATTAAATTTTGAGCTACTTCAAGGAAAGGATCCAGCCTTATTTATCCTTTTATATCTCTCACAATCCAGTATGATAGTTTTTATACATAATAGAGACTTCATAAATGCATGTTCCATTTGTCAAATTGTCAACACTCCTCCACCCTGTACCTTGGGTCAATCTTGCCCATAAAACCAAGGTCAGAGGAAAAGAGACGATGAGCAGAGGAGTTAGGATGGAATAGGGTGGGGTTTGAAATGACTACAAATGCAAGCCAGGACAGATATTTGATATTTGGGAAGTGGTGGTTCAAGATCAAAAGATGCCCAGAAACATTCTCTCCACCCCTGACCTGGCCCTTGAATACATCCCATCACTCCACTAGCAATGAATAAGCTCTAAGGAGAAATCTGGGTCACATATAATCCAATCCATTATTAAGAAACAGTGGGGATCGCTCAAAAAAACATCCAAATAAGGTTATAGGAAAATGCCCTGAGTGACAAAACTCACAGAAGAATGTGCTGAAATCATCTTCTAACCAAGAACAGCTTGGAAGGTCAGAAAGAGGGAGCTGCTGTGCTAATACAGGAGTCAGGCCCAACCCCACAGTCACCCTGACACAGATCCAGTCCCAGGAAATCCTCACCAGAGAAGGAGACCCCCAGAGCCTCTGAATCAGCTGAAGCATCAGTGTTGTCTGGAACTAAGCTCACAGTCTGGTGAGTGGGCTGAGCCCTGGGCAGGGGAGAGACTACATGGGTCTATGCTGGTGCTAAGGCAGAACTTGGATTTTACACCCCTACTGAGAACCAAGAGGTAGGCTTGAGTAGCAGTGGCCCAGGTTGGGGAGGGGCAAGGCTCATCAGAGCTAACAACCACAACACACAAAGCTGGTTGATTAGCAAGTTGGTCTGGGGTCATCTAGGACCAGGAAACAGGCCAGGTGAGTGAAGAACCTGATTCTCCTTAAATCATACCACCAGGGACTTCTTAAGCTTGGGATACTGCAGCCTGGAAACAGTGCCCCAAGATATTCTCAGAGAAAATTGCCCTGAAATTCTAGAAGAAGCTAAAATATAAATTGAAAGAATCCACCGATCACCTCCAGAAAGAGATCCAAAAAGGAAAATTCCTAGGAATATTATAGCCAAATTCCAGAGCTCTCAGGTCAAGGAGAAAATATTGCAAGCTGCCAAAAAGAAAGAATTCAAGTACTGTGGAGCCCCAGTCAGGATAACACAAGATCTAGCAGCTTCTACATTAAAGGACCAGAGGGCATGGAATATGATATTCCAAAGGGCAAAGGAAATGAGATTACAACCAAGAATCACCTACCCAGCAAAACTCAGCATTATCTTTCAGTGGAAAAAATGGGACTTTAATGAAAAAGAAGACTTTCAGATATTTGTGATGAAAAGACCTGAACTGAACGGCAAATTTGACTTTCAAATACAAGACCCTAGAGAACCATAAAAACAAATTGGAGCTGGGGGACATACCAGCGGTCGTACAGTGGGCAACTGTCTTGTGTCTGAGGCCAGGTTTTGGCTGGGATCCCCCTGGGTCCAGGGGTGATGGTTTGTCCACTGTGTCACTTAGCTAGTTGATAACATCTTTAGGGTTAAATTGAGTGGTGAAGGGAATTCACTGGGGGAGGGGGAAGGACAGAAGCGAAATCCTACATGAAAGTAATAGGAAAAGGCTTATGGAGTGGGGGAAGAGATGGGAGAGGAGCAGGGCAGTAAATGGATTTTACACTCATCAGAAAAGGCTCAAAGATCTTAAACTCATCAGAACTGCCTCAAGGAGGGACTAATAGATACACCCAACTGGGTGGAGTAATCTATTTAATCTGGGCAGTAAATGAGCCTAACACTCATCAAAATAGGCTCAAAGACCTCAATCTCATTAGAATTGGCTCAAGGAGGGACTAAAGTACACACTCAGTTGGGTGGAGTAATCTCTATAACCCTGCAGGAAAATAGGAGGGGAAAGGGATAAAGAGAGAGGGGCAAAAGAAGGAAGGGCAGAGTGGGGGAGGGGACAGACAGAAGCAAATCCCTTTTGAAGACTGATAGGATGAAAGAAGATGGATAATAGAATAAATATCATATGGAAGGGAAACAGTTAACAATAGTAATCATGAAAAAGAGAAAAGGGGGGAAATTGTACAAAAAATATTTATAGAAACTCTTGGTGGAGGCTAAGAATTGAGAATCAAGGGAATGTCCATCAATTGAAGAATGATGGAAAAAGCTGTGTTATATGATTGTAATGGAATGAACTTGTGCTATAGGAAATGACAAACAGGATGATCCCTGAAAAACCTTGAAAGACTAATGAACATCAATGTATAGTGAAGTGAGCAGAGCTGAGAGGACATTATGCGTAGTGACAGCAGTATTGTTCAATGAGTAATTGTGAATGACTTAACTACTCTCAGCAGTGCAATGATCCAAGACAATCCCAAGGAACTAATGAGGAAGCTTACTATACACCCCTATAGAAAGAACTGATAAAAAGAACAATTGTGGATTGTACTTATATAACCTGATTGCAATCTTGTGGAGGGGGGAGGAAAGGGAGGGAGGGAGAAAAATTTAGAACTCTAAATCTTATGAAAATGAATGCTGAAAACTACCCTTACATGTAAATGGAAAATAAAATAAATGTTTGTTGGAAAAAAAAACAACATCTGTCTCACTTGGGTAAAAGAGGAGCACAGCCCAATGCAGGGGGTGTTGGGGCAAGCCAGTGGGAGGCTCTTAACCACAGCACAAATCAGCAACTTAGGGAAACCCAAGATCTTCGTTCAGCAGGTCAGCCATGAGGCCTTCATACCCAGCACAGTAAGAAAACTGCCAGCCCTGGAACTCAGGGCACAACATGTAGGGCTAGGCCAAGCCACCCCAGTGCAGTGAGCAAGCTGCCAGCCCAGAGGCCCCCAGCACAGAAAGCCAGTGACCAGGCCCCTGGCCCCAGTGCAAGAAGTTTAAGATGGTGCCTCTATACCTCCCAGGAGTAGAACTCAACTTTTTTTTTTAAGAATGATCCAAAAATGGGGGCAGCTAGGTGGCTCAGTGGATAGAGCACCAGCCCTGGATTCAGGAGGACCGAAATTCAAATCCGGCCTTGGACACTTGATACTTACTAGCTGTGTGACTCTGGGCAAGTCACTTAACCCCAATTGCCTCAAAAAGAAAAAAAAAAGAATGATCAAAAAATGAAAAATAATCCTAACCATAGAAAGCTACTATGATGACAGGGAAGATCAAAACACAAACTCAAAAGAGGACAAAAATGTCAAAATATCTACATGTGAAGCCTCAAATAGGAATATGAATTGGTCTCAAGCACAAAAAATACTCTTGGAAGAGCTCAAAAAGGATTTTAAAAATCAAGTAAGTAAGAAAGATAGAAGAAAAATTTGAGAAAAATGAGAGTTACACAAGAGAATTATGAAAAGAGTCAACTGCTTGGAAAAGGAAGCAAATTGACTGAAGAAAAGGAAGCATAGTAACTGAAGAAAACAACTCCTTTGAAAGTGGAATTGGCCAAATGGAAAAGGAGGTACAAAAGTTCACTGAAGAAAATAATTCCTTAAAAATTAAACTTGGGCAAGTGGAAATTAATGACTCTATGAGACATCAAGAATCAGTCAAACAAAATCAAAAGAATGAATAAATAAATAGAAAAAATAGAAAAACAACTGCCCTGGAAACTAGACCCAGGAGCCATAATTTAAGAATTATTGGAATACAAGAAAGCCATGATCAAAAAAAAGATCTTGCACAGAATCTTTCAAGAAATTATCAAAGAAAAGCGCCCGGATATCCTATAAACAGGGGATAAAATAGTCATTGAAAGAATCCACCAATCACCTTCTGAAAGAGATCCCAAAATGAAAACTCCAAGAAATATTGTAGCCAAATTTAAGAACTTTCAGGTCAAGGAGAAAATACTGCAAGCAGTCAGAAAGAAACAATTCCAATATCAAGAAGCCACAGTCAGGATTACACAGGACTTATCAGCTTCTACATTAAAGGCTCTGAGGGTTTGTAATACGATATTCTGGAAGGCAAAGAAACTTAGATTACAATAAAAAATCAGCTACCCAATACAATTGAGCATAATCTTTTGGGGGAAAAGATGAACATTCAATGAAATAGGGAATTTTCAAACTTTTCTAATATAAAGACCAGAACTAAAAAGAAAATTCAATCTTCAGATACAAAACTCAAAAGAAACATAAAAAAGTAAACAGGAAAGAAAAAACAGAAACATGGTGTTAAATAAGGTTCAACTATTTACATACCTACATGGGAGCATGATACTTGTAACTCTTTTTTTTTTTTTTGCGGGGCAATGAAGGTTAAGTGACTTGCCCAGGGTCACACAGCTAGTAAGTGTCAAGTGTTTGAGGCTGGATTTCAACTCAGGTCCTCCTGAACCCAGGGCCAGTGTTTTATCCATTGTATCACCTAGTTGCCCCCACTTGTAACTCTTAAGAACTGAATCTCTATTAGGGCAGTTAGAAAGGGTATACTTAGGGGCAGCTAGGTGGCACTTTTCTTAAAATGATAAGTAGTTATCTATCTAAAACCATCAGCAAGCGTTATCTGTAATGGGGAGAAGCTAGAAGCCTTCCCAATAAGATCAAGGGTGAAGCAAGGATGCCAATTATCATTGTTAGTATTCAATACTGTACTAGAAATATTAGCTTTAGCAATAATACAAGAAAAAGAAATCGAAGGAATTAAAATAGGCTATGAGGAAACAAAACTATCACTCTTTGCAGATGATATGACAGTGTACTTAGAGAATCAACAAAAAATTGCTTGAAATAATAACTTTAGCAAAGTTGCAGGATATAAAATAAACCCACATAAATCATCGGTATTTCTATATATTACCAACAAAGTCCAGCAGCAGGAAATAGAAAGAGAAATTACATTTAAAATAATACTAGACAATATAAAATACTTGGGAGTCTACTTGCCAAGACAAATCCAGGAATTATATGGACACAATTACAAACACTTTTCACACAAATAAAATCAGATCTAAACAATTAGAAAAATATCAGTTGCTCATGGGTAGACCAAGCTAATATGATAAAAATGACAATCTACCTAAATTAACATACTTATTCAATGCCATAAAACTACCAAAAAATATTTTATAGAGGTAGAAAAAAATAACAAAATTCATCTAGAACAAAAGGTCAAAGTTATCAAGAGAATTAATGAAAAAAATGCAAAGGAAGGTGGCCTTCCCATACCAGATCTGAAACTATATTATAAAGCAGCAATCATCAAAAGTATTTGGTACTAGATAAGAAATAGATTAATGGATCAATGGAATAGATTAGGTACCCAAGACACAGTAGTAAATTATTATAGTAATCTACTGTTTCTGGGATAAGAACTCACTATTTGACAACAACTGCTGGGAAAACTGGAAAGTAGTATGACAGAAACTAGCATAGACCAACATCTCACACCATATACCAAGATAAGGTCAAAATGCATACATAAAGGGTGATACCATCAGCAAATTAGGAAGGGAAGGAATATTTTACCTATCAGATCTATGAAGAGGGGGAGAATTTATGACCAAAAAAGAGAAAGAGAACATTATGAAATGCAAAATAGATAATTTTGATTACATTAAATTAAAAAGGTTTTGTGCAGACAGAAGCAATGCAGCCAAGATTAGAAGGGAAGCAGAAACATACGAAATAATTTTTACAGCCTATGTTTCAGAGAAAGGCCTCATTTCTCAAATATACAAAGAACTGAGGCAAATTTATAAGAATACAAATCATTCCCAGATTGAGAAATGGTCAAAGAATATGAACAGGCAGTTTTCAGAGGAAGAAATTAAAGCTATCTATGGACATATGAAAAAATGTTCTAAATCACTATTGATTAGAGAAATGAAAATTTAAACAACTCTGCGATACTACCCCACAATTATCAGATTTGCTAATATGACAAAAAAGGAAAATGATAAATGTTTGGAGAAGATGTGGGGAAATTGGGATACTAATGCATTGTTGGTGAAGTTGTGAACTGATCCAACCATTCTGGAGAGCAATTTTGGAACTATACCCAAAGGGTAATCAAACTGTGCACACCCTTTGATCCACCAATACCACTACTAGGTAAGTATCCAAAAGATGTTGTAAAAAAAGGAACTACATATACAAAATATTTATAGCAGCTCTTTTTATGATGGCAAAGAATTGGAAGTTGAGAAGATGCCCATCAACTGGTGAATAGCTGAAAAAGTTGTGATATATGAATATAACAGAATACTATTACACCATAAGAAATGAAGAGCAAGAGTGAGATGAATAGAACCAGGAGAACATTGTACACAGTATCAACAACATTGTGTGTTGATCAACTGTGATAGACTTGACTCTTCTTGACAATACAATGGCCCAAGATAGTTCCAAAGGACTCATGATGGAAAATGCTCTCCAAATCCAGAAAAAAAGAACTGTGGCATCTAGATGCAGATTGAACCATGCTATTTCTTTTTTTGTTGTTTGTTTTTCTTTTTTTGAGGTTTTTCCCTTTTGTTCCAATTCTTATTTCACAGCACGACTAATGCAGAAATATGTTTAATGTGATTGTACACATATAAGCTATATTGGATTGCTTGCTCTCTTGGGGAGGGGGGAGGGAGGGAGAAAAATTTGAAACTAGAAATCTTAAAAAAACAAATGTTGAAAACTACCTCTACATGTAACTAGAAAATAATAAAATACTTTCATGATACAAAAAAAAAAAAAGAAAGAAAGAAATGAAGAGCAAGCAGCTTTCAGAAAAACCCGGACCCAGACCCAGACCCAGACCCGGACTAACGTGAAATGATGCTGAGTAAAGTGAGAAGAACCAGGAGAAAATTGTACATAGTAACAGCAACATTGTGCTATGATCAACTATGATAGACTTAGCCCCTCTCAGCAATACAATGAACCAAGACAATTCCAGAAGACTTATGGTGGAACATGCTCTCCACATCTAGAGAAAGAACTATGGAATCTCAATGCAGATGGAGGTATATTATTTTCACTTTTGTTTTTTGTTTCTATGTTCTTGTGGTTTTTCCCTTATTTCTGATTTTTCTTTCATAACATGAATAATGTGGAAATATTTTTAACATGATTGTACTATACAACCTATATCAAATTGCTTGCTGTCTTGGGGAGTGGGAAGGGGAGAGAGGAAGGGAGAAAAATGTAGAACTCAAAAATCTTAAAAAAATAAATGTTGAAAGCTATCTTTACATGTAATTGGGAAAAATAAAATACTATTTTAAAAAAGAATCAGTCATAAATTAGGGTCAGAGGTCACTGTCATTAACAGAAGAAAAGTAGCATCTGCAAAAATTGGTTCCCAGGGGCAGCTAGGTGGTGCAGTGGATAGAGCACTGGCCCTGGAGTCAGGAGGACCTGAGTTCAAATCTGGCCTCAGACACTTAACACTTACTAGCTGTGTGACCCTGGACAAGTCACTTAACCCCAATTGCCTCACTAAAAAAAAAAAAATTGGTTCCCGAGTCTAACTCCCCATTCACTTGACTATGAATCCCCTAGAGGGTGCCAATAGGGAGCCATTGTGGGTCACTTAAGTGTTAGCAGGAATGCCTTGGGGTTAAGGGATAAAGACTGGACCCATGATTTTATTAATATAGGAAACTCCAAGGAAGGAAACTCTCTACCAATGCAGGTAAGCACCTTCTTTGCTACCTATAATCTTAGAGAGTTGTCTGGAGCACTCAGAGGCAAAATGACTTGTTGAGATTTGTACAATCAATGTGTCAGAAGCATGACTTGAATCCAAGTCTTCCTGGCTTCAAGGCCAGCTTTCTATCCTTTTGCTTTGAGGACATTTGCTGAATCCAACATTTTGGATACTGGCAACTCCTGGTGGGAGCAGATAAGTCTAAGCATCTAAGCTGTGTCTAAAAATTCTTAGATATATGGTATGTTTATGGGCTGGGTATGTATGCTCTGGGTCTGAGAGAAATTGTAGGTGCATAGGCCATATAGTAGTTATTTTCATATATTTTGATTCTTTTACTTTGGGGTCATGGTTTTTAGACTGTGTACATTTAAGCCAAGCTTCATTATGTCCTGCCCACATGATTTTGGATCACTGAAATACAGAGGAACAAAGAGAAAGCTAGAGCTTTCCTAGTAGGTAGGGGGACTTGAGCCAATATTCTTTGGGGGGGGGCAATGGGGGTTAAATGACTTGCCCAGGGTCACACAGTTAGTAAGTGTCAAGTGTCTGAGGCTGGATTTGAACTCAGGTCTTCCTGAATCCAGGGCCGGTGCTTTATCCACTGTGCCACCTAGCTGCCCCCCTTGAGCCAAGATTCTAACTAGAAAAATACACATTACCCATACACACGGAAAATTAAAAAGACTCGAAGTTGTCATCCACAAAAAGGTAAGCATTAAAAATAGCAGCAGCAGTTCTCTGAGAACCATAGAGACTGGCATACTCCCCAACACCTACTGGTTAGCTCACCCCCAGGATGAACATGGAATTAACTGCACCTCAGCCCTCATTACTGAAAAAGATAAGGGCATCTCCTCCTGGTGGTTAAATTTGTTTAAAATGTGTATCATTCTATTTGTTTCTTATAACTGTCTATTTCCCAGACAGCAGACCCCTCAATCCTTTCAAGACTGGCCCCTGCTATGACCCTTATGATAGTCTCTAGTTCTTTAAGACCTCTTAAAGTAATATCTCCATCTTTGCCCCATGCCCTGGACCTTTCCTGACCTTCCTTCATCACTGCCTACCCCTTCAAAACTTTTCTGTATCCCATAGTCCTCATGGTCTTGGTCTGACTAGTTCTTTATATTGTTTCCTACTAAATTTTTAATGGCAACTAGGTGGCTCAATGGACTGAGCACTGGATTCAGAATCAGGAAAACTCATCTTCTTGAATTCAAGTCTGGCCTCAGACATTTACCAGCTGTGTGACTTTGGGCAAGTCACTGAACCCTCTTCATACTTGGTTCCTCATCTGTAAAATGAGCTGGAGAAGGAAATGGCAAACCACTCCAGCATCTTTGCCAAGAAAAGTCCAAAAAGGTGGTCACAAAGAGTCAGACATTACCAAAACGACCCAATAGCAACAAAAAGCTATTAATAGGGAATAATGGCTTAAACGCATTTTCCTTCCCATAATTACCTTCTTACAAAGACTTACATCCTAAGGCTATTCATGATCATTTCAAGAGATATTTGAGATACTGATGTTTCAGTCTGGAAATTATTTCTGAAGATGCTGAAGACCCAGAAAAGAAAATTTTCACCAACAGAGATGGTTTTATCAGCAGTAATGCCATTAAATAAGAGCCAATACCATGTGCTTTGCTGCTGTACCCTAAGGGCAATGGGACCTTTCCATCTGACTTAGAGCTAAAACCTTCTACATGTGTTGTCTCCCCTATTAGAAGTTGAGCTCCTTGAGAGCAGAGACCAACTTTTCTATTTGTATCTCTAACACTTAACACAGTGCTTTATAATACTAAGAACTTAATAAATATTTTTATTAAATACATTCCTTCAAATCATGTAATGAAGGCAACCACTCACTTTGTCCCACCCACCTCCCCCATAAGGCTATCCATTCATGCTCTTTCCTGGTTGGGTTGGTGGCTATCCCCAGCTTGGCAGCCAGTAAGACACTGCTGACTTAAAGGCCCCAGATGACCAGTTTGAATCTTAGCCAACACCAACGCAGTATCCTTGTGTGTACATTAAGTGTACAATTTTTCATGCACTGATAGGTCAGGCTGTAATATATCTTCCTTGCGGGGAGGGGTGGAGAGGAGACAATTGCTTGTTCCTAGACTCCTGCAGTGGTAGGACAAGAATTCCCATGCTTCCCAGACTCAAGTCAAAATGCCAAAATGCCCATCATTGTCAGTCTGAAGTACAGCGTATTTGTTTGCTCTTTTGAGCGTCCAAGGCTTTGAGTCATGAAATACCAATTCAGTCAACTTGTGCTTGTCAATTATAAGCTGCTGACCTCGTCTCCCAGGTACTATGATGCTGTTTGTTTTTAATATAGGCTCTTTTGCTCAGAGTTGCTGGGAAAAGGAATTCACTCTTCTGAGAAACATAGATTTAATATTTGAGATCAAACCGTTGCTGTTATTGTTGTTTCTAAAATATAGGCTAAGTCCATTTTACCATCTCCTGTATCTTTGCCTTTGAACTGGTTGTCCCCTATGCCTCCTCTTCTGCTTCATAGAATGTGTCTCTCTCTCCAAGGTGCAATTCAAGCATCATCGTCTATAATGTACAATTTATACCAAACCTTTCCTGATTCCTTCCCCACTTCTTATGCCCTCCTTTGTATTGAAGAGCCTTCCATTTTGTTTGTATTTATTCTCCTCTCATTTATTTTATATGTGTGTGTGTGTTTATCCTTTTCCCCTTAGAATGTTAGTTACTTGAGAATGGGGGTTGTTTCCTCTTTTCTATTTTTATCCCTGATGCCTAGCATGGTGCCTGGAATTGTTGATGATCATTCTTTGTTCCCCCTGGTGTCAAATGGCATATTTGATCATGTCTACTAATCATTTTAATAGCTGACACTTATATAGCACTTTGTATGCAAAGTGCCTTGCATACTGTCTTATATAAACACCACAACAACCTTAAGGCAGGGATTACAGATCTTACCCCCATTTTACAGATGCTAAGATTGAGGCTCATACACACACACACACACACACACACACACACACACACATTTGTGGGAAAATGAGGGTTAAGTGACTTGCCCAGAGTCACACAGCTAGTAAGTGTCAAGTGTCTGAGGCCAGATTTGAACTCAAGTCCTCCTGAATCCAGGGCCAGTGCTTTATCCACTGTGCCACCTAGGTGCCCCAAGGCTCATGCATATTAAGTGACTTGACGGGCATAGAGCTAGCATCAGAGCACAGGTTCAAATTCAAGTCTTCCCAATGCCAATTGGCAATGGTTACACCTCCACTAGTACATTCTGGATTGTGTATATACTTCTCTGCGACCACCTTGAAACCCCCAATTTCTTTTTAGTGTCCTAAAACAACACAGCATTTCCTAGTTGGAAAATGTCATGTTCCAATTCAACATTCTCAAGATTCTCCAAAGAGGCTCTGCTTCTTTCCACCCAAACTGATTGTTTAGCCAATTGTTCCCTTAATGAAAATATCCCAAGTTCCTAACAGCTGACTCAAATACAAGTACTCATTCCTTCCCTCCTTTTCCCCATCTAGCATGTGTTGCTTTGTGTCTGTTTCCTTAATGAGAAAATAACATTATCTCACTCTGAAAAGCATGAAAGCCAGGCTTTGTTTTAATTTTAAAATGACTTTCACTCCCATAGGGGCCAGAGATTAAAACACATTAAATAACTCTAAGGGTGTGAGGACAAATTTGGCATAATAAATCCATTGAAAACATCAACATTTTGTCCTACAAAATTCACTATGTGTTTACTCAGGGAATATTGACAGTGAGTCACTCATTGGTTTGAGAAACACTCAACATGGAAGGATCTAAATGCAAGACCAGAGAAACTAATTCTTTGCCACAGCCCACCTTATAGTACAGAAAGTCAGGATTAGAACCAGGTTATCTCCACTCTCCATCTGAGTGGCAGCAGCAGCAGCAGGGGAGAAAGAGCTGTTGTTAACCAAGACCTGAGCATCCTAAGTGAGCACTTATAATCGTTCTGGGAAAAGGACTCATCTTCCTGAGTTCAAATCCAGCCTCAGATACTAAATAGCTGTGTGACTCTGGGCAAGTCACTTAACCCTGTTTGCCTCAGTTCCATCATCTGTAAAATGACCCAGAAAAGGAAATTGTTGGCTAAGAGAACCCCAAATGAGGTGATGAAGAATGAGACATGACTGGAAAAATCACTAAACAAGAACAAAAACCTAACTACCAGAGGAATGTTGAAAGTCAGGCCCACTCCCAACAAAAAAGAAATGTCTCATTTCTATCTTTGCATTTCTATTACCCAGAGAACCAGTAGGTAGTACTGGCTAGAGAGCCAACCTCAAAACAGGAAGAGCTAGGTTGCAGGCCTACCTCTGAAATATTCTGGCTTGGTGATGCTGAACAAGTGAGTCACTTAGCCTCTTCTCATTGACCCAAGCAACTCTATAAAGCCAGAAGCTGAAGCTAAACTGCATTAATGGAGAGGTTTTCCTCACCTGATAATTAATTCCCCACATCAATGAAATCACAGGCACTGGCCCTAGCAATTCACACATACCAGGCATTCAATAAATTCTTCTTCAATTGAATTCAGAACAGCTACTGTTCACAGGTTCTCCCCTTTATTCCACGATGCTGTTGCTATCCTGTTTCTCTCCTTGCCCTGGGGTCAGCACTGTTAGCAACAGAACTGGCAGTGACAAGAGGAAAGGAGAAGGAGTAATAAACTCTTGTCATAATCCTTCCCACTAGAGCTAGAAGCCCTGGTACTGACCTCCTTAGTAAAAACCAGCACTCCAAGTGGAGTCAACCACCTGCCAACCGAGGCTCTGCTGACATCATTTTCTGGTCCCTTCTAAAGCCCAAGCCCCATGCTATGATCACTGGCACCAGTTTCCTGAGCTTGGGGATTCCCTTCTCCTACTTGCCCTTTAGGAGAAAGTCTTGCTTTTGGGAAAGCAAGGGGTGAAAATAAATGATGGGGAAGAGGTTGTCTCCCTGGAATCCCAAATTGGACACATTTTCTCAAAGAAACATTATAGATATAATGTTGGAAAGGGCTTTAGCCCAAGGAATTCTAGTCCAATCTACTCAATTTACAGATGAGAAAATAGAAGTCCATAGAGAGGCAAAGTTTTGCCCAAGGTCTCCAGCAAACAAAAGGCAGAAAAGGACTAGAAAACAGTCTTCTTTTCCCAAACCCAATCCTTCTCTCATTCTACTGGCTTGGCAAATCAGTCTTGCTCCTTTCTTCTTTATGATCTCAAGTTAGAATGTTTTGTTTAACATTTTAAAAGAAAGTTACATTGTACTTAAAATGTAAAAACCATTTTTAGCTCACTGACTGCTAAGTACGCAAAGAGGCAGCTGCCACATTTGTCCCTCCCCTACTTTTTCAAACTTTGCACCATGTCATCCCCATTATCCATGGAATTTGGGTTCTACAGATGATAACCATCAGCACAGTACTATACTTCAGGTACATGGTAGCTTTATAGGATCACAGATTTAGGACAGTGAGGTGGTGAAGTAGATAGAGTATTGGGCCTAGAGTCAGAAAGATTCATCTTCCTGAGTTTAAATCTGGCCTCAGACATTTCCTGGCTGTGTGACCCTGGGCAAATCACTTAATCCTGTTTGCCTTTGGAGCAGCTAGGTGGCACAGTAGATAGAGCGCTGGCCCTGGATTCAGGAGTACCTGAATTCAAATCCGGCCTTAGACACTTAACACTTAATAGCTGTGTGACCTTGGGCAAGTCACTTAACCCCAATTACCTCATCAAAAAAAAAAATCCTGTTTGCCTTAGTTCCTCATCATGTAAAATGAGCTGGAGAAGAAAATGGCAGACCATTCCAATGTGTTTGCCAAGAAAACCACAAATGGTGTCATAAAGAGTCAGACATGACCACAACAATTCAACAACAAAGATTTAGTTATGAAAGGGGGCAGCTAGGTGGCACCGTGGATAAAGCACTGGCCCTGGATTCAGGAGGACCTGAGTTCAAATCCGACACTTGACACTTACTAGCTGTGTGACCTTGGGCAAGTCACTTAACCCTCATTGCCCCCCCCAAAAAAAGTTATGAAAGGGACCTCAATATCTAGCCCAAATCCTTCATTTTACATATGAGAAAAGTGAGACCCAGATAGGTCAAAGTCACACAGGACAGAGCACATCCATGGGTTCGACAAGTTTTTGTAGGCTGGCCTAAGGACCTATGCAACATTTTCTATTGAAAAGTGAATTCTGACTCACAAATAACTAAGTTACAAATGAACTTTTAGACAACAATCTAATCATAAGTTGAAGAATGTCTGTGTAAGCATGTAGCAAGCTGTTCACCACATCCCACACAGAAGAGTGTCAGAACACACACACACAGACACACACACATACACATTATCTCAATGCCTGAGTATAAAGGATAGATAATATAATATAAAAGGGGGAGATTCATGTTTCATATTGGATTTGGAAATATAAAAACTCAGCCCTCAACATTAGTTAATTTGGCAATAATAAGGAGAATAATATAGCATTTGTGTAGGGTATTCCTAAAGTCTTATTGTAATTTTAAGCTTTTTTCCCATCATTTAAAAGACCTTTACTGAATTCCTCCTAATCTGAAATTTTAATCACAACACTCTCTTACTAAAAAAACAAACAAAAAAGATATTCTGAGTATTTCCCTATTTTGCCCATAAGATAAAATATAAATTCCCTAGCCTAACATTAACAAACCTCCACAACCTGCCTCCTCCCTGTCTTCCCAGCCTTTTTCACATTAGTTTCCATCACATTCTCTACTTTCCAGTTGAACAATATGAATACTAGTCGTTGTATGTTCCTGTCCAGTCTGCTCCTACCTCCTTTCATCTGCTAAAACCTTTCTCCATGATTTCCATGGACTCCCTCCCCATCTCTGCCCGTTGAAATCTGTCCATTCCTCTATGGTCTAGTTCAGTGTTTCCTCTTCCATGAAATAGTTCCCAATCCTCTAAAAGGTTATCCCTCCCTTGGTAAAACTTTCATCTCCAATTGTTTACTGCTCTTATTATTTATTCCTAATATAACATGTTCCCATTATTTTTGTACATGCCTGATCTTCCCTCTAAAGCTAAAGCTCCTTGAGGTAGATTATTGCTTTCCACTTTTGTTTTTATTTTATTTTGTTTTATGCTTAAATTTATTATTTATTTATAGGATTATTTTTTTTTAATTTTGAGTTTTGAATTCCCCCACCCTGCCCACACCCATTGAGAAGGTAAGAAATGTGATATCAATTATACATGTGAAACCATGAAAAACATTTCTATATGTGAGAAAATTATTAATGATAGGGTGTTTTGGGGTTTTATGTGTGAGAAAATTATTACCAGGAGGCCCCCTGCTGAGAGAGCCTGGTTGACCTTTGATTTAAGGTCAACCCAGCATCAGGAAGTTACCTCACAAAGCCGTGTTCTAGCCAAAGGATCTGAACTCTGACCTTGGCATGTTCTGTCCATGGACCACCTTCAAGTCATGTCAATCAATGGACTTGAATGCTACCAGCCAATTAGCTTGGAGCAGTGTGTGGGGACTGCCTCTCTTCCAGAACTGCAGGGAGCTTCCACTCTCACAGGCACAGGATCTTCCTCTTGGTGGCCTGGGACTCATGGGTGAAGGCAGCTTTTTTCTCCTCTCTCTCTCTCTCCTATAGATCCTAGCTAGGTTTTCCTATCTTTCTGAACTCCATGTGTTTTCTCTTTACTCCTTAATAAATGCTTATGCCCAAAGATTGGTGCTAAAGCTTCTAATTTATAAGTAAACCCCAGCTAGCTTCCCCTACACTTGGGACAGAGATAGTCACCACACATTTAGTTTTACTTATCACATATGAGACCCACTGAGCCTGGCCAGACCTTTCTTAGGGCCAGCCCAGAGTCAGGAGAATTTCAAAGGAAATGTGGTTGGACCTTGGACTGTGAATAGGGATTAAAACCACACCTGCCTGAAGGCTTTTTCCCCTTGGAGGGCTCTGTACTCTGACATCAGCCAGACCACCCTCAAATCCAGTAAACCAATAGATGTGAATGATGCTAGTCACTTAGCTTTTAGCAGTGTAAGGGCAGGCTCTCCTCCTGCCTGCAGCAAGCTTACACAGGGACTCAGTCTCTTGGCCCTGGGACACTCAAGGAGGCAGGATGTGTCCATTTTGCTCTCTCTTCTCTTTCCTAGCTAGGTTTTCTTATCTTTCAGATCCATGTGTACTCTCTTTACTAATATTTAATATGCTTTAATAAATGCTTAATGCCCCAAACTGGTGCAGTAGCCTCTAATTTCTAAGTAACAAAAATATGATAAACCCCAGCTAATTTTCCCTAAACTCGGGACAGAAATAGAGAGACCACATTTAATTTTACTCACCACATATATTAATCATATTGGGGGAAAACAAGAAAAATAAAGTGAAAAAAATTATTCTTCAATCTGACTCAGACTCCATCAGTTCTTTCTCTGGTAGTGGGTAGAATTTTTTTATAAAAGTCTTTCAAAATTGTCTTGGATCATTGCATAGTTAAGTCATTCATAGTTGATCATCATACAAAATTGCTGTTACTGTGTACAATGTTCTCTTGATTCTGCTCAGCATCTGTTCATATATGTCTTCCCAGGTTTTTCTGAAAGCATCCTGCTCATCATTTCTTATAGCCCAATATTATTCCATTACAATAATATACCGCAACTTGTTCATCCATTTCCCAATTGATGGGCATCCCCTACATTTCCAATTCTTTCCCACCTCAATCTCTAATTTTTTGCCACCACACAAAGAGCTGCTATAAATATCATTGTAATGCAGGTCCTTTTGCTTTTTCTTTTATTTCTTTGGGGTACAGAACTAGTAGTGGTATTCCTAGGTCAAAGGATATGCACAGTTTTATAGCCCTTTGGACATAGTTCCAAATTCTCTAAAATAGTTGGATCATTTCACAACTTCACCAGCAGTGCATTAGTGTCCCAATTTTTCCACATCCCCTCCATGAGATGGTACCTCAGACTTATTTTAATTTGTATTTTTATCATTATTGATTTAGAGCATTTTTTCATATAATTTTAGATAACTTTGATTTCTCCTTATGAAAATCACCTGTTTATATCCATTGATCATTTATCAATTGGAAAATGACTTGTATTTTTATAAATATGACTGAATTCTCTATATATTTGAGAAATGAGGTCTTTATCAGAGAAAATTGATATAAAATTTTTCCAAGTTGTCTGCTTTCCTTCTAATCTAGGGTGCATTGGTTTTGTTTGTGCAAGACCTTTTTAATTTCATAGAATCAAAATTATCCATTTTACTTCCTGTGATCCTCCCTATCCCTTGTTTGGTCATAAATTCTTCCCATATCCCACAGATCTGACAAGTAAAATCTTCAATGATCCCCTAATTTGCTTATGCTATCACTCTTTATGTCTAAATAATATACTCATTTTGACCTTATCTCCATATACATTGTGAATCATTGGTCTTTACCTAGCTCCTGGCAAATTACTTGCCAGTTTCCCCAGCAATTTTTGTCAAATAGTGGATTCTTGTCCCAAAAGCTTGGATCTTTGGGTTTATCAAACACTAGATTATTATAGCCATTTACTACTGTGTAATTTTGTACCTAATCTATTACACTGATATCTACACCTCTATTTCTTAGCCATTACCAGATTGTTTTCATGATTACTGATTCATAATATAGTTTGAGATCTAGTACTGCTAGGCCACCTTTCTTCACATCTTTTCTTCATTGATTCCCTTCATATTCTCGACCTTTTATTCTACTGTATGAATTTTGTTAATATTTTTCCTAGCTCTAGAAAATAATTTTTGATGGTTTGATTGGTATGGCAATGAATAAGTATATAAATTTAGGTAGAATTGTCATTTTATAATATTGAATTGGCCTAGTCATAAATAATTAATTTTCTCCAATTGCTTAGATCTGTTTTTATTTGTGTTAAAAGTGTTTTGTAATTGTGTTCATATAGTAGCTGGGTTTGTCTTGGCAAGTAGACTCCCAAGTGTTTTATATTGTCTACAATTATTTTAAGTGGAGTTTCTCTTTCTATCTCTTCCTGCTAAAATTTGTTGGTAACATAAAAAAATACTGATGATTTATGTGGGTTTATTTTATATCCTGAAATTCTGCTAAAGTTGTTAATTGTTTCACCTAGGCTTTAGTTGATTCTCTAGGACTCTAAGTATATCATTATATTGTCTGCAAAGAATTTTGCTTCCTCATTACTTAGTCTAATTCCTTTAATTTATTTTTCTTGTCTTATTGCTATAGGTAGCATTTCTAATATAATACTGAATAATAGTGGTGATAATGGACATCCTTACTTCACCCCAATCTTATTGGGAAGACTTCTGGTTTATGTACATTACAGATAATGCTTGCTGATAGTTTTCAATTTATACCACTTAACAGTTTATGGAAAGCTCCACTTATTCCTGTACTTTCTAGTGTTTCCAATAGGAATTAATGTTGTGTTTTATCAAAAAGTTTTTTCTACATCTATTCAGATAATCATGTGATTTTTGTTATTGATATGGTCATAGTTTTACTAATATTGAACCAGCCCTGGATTCCTGCCATAAATATCACCTGGTCATAGGGAATGATCTTTGCAATATATTGATATAATCTCCTTGCTAGTATTTTATTTAAAATTTTTGTTTCAATACTCATTAGGGAAATTAGTCTATAGTTTTCTTTCTCCGTTTTACCTCTTTCTAATTAGGTATCAGCACCATTTTTGTGTCATAAAAAGAATTGGGTAGGACTCCTTCTTTGCCTATTTTTCCAAATATACAGTAATAGAATTAATTGGTAGAATTCACTTATGAATCTATCTGGTCCTGGGTTTTTTTTTTCCTTAGGGAGCTCATTGATGGTTTGTTCAATTTCTTTTTCTAAGATGGAGTTATTCTAGAAATATTTTATTTCCTCTTCTGTTAATCTGGGTTTTAAAAAAATCTTGACATATAAATAGCACAAGTAATTAACACAACCCAGTTGGACAGGAGGGGGAATTAGTTACTATTGCAGCTTCTACGATGTCGAGGTGCATGTTATTCTTTTGTGCCCTCAAAGTCATGGTACCCTGGAGAAAAGCCAAAGTTGCCCTGTTCTACTTATGTCCCTGACCACCAAAACATGGAATTCTAGATTTGGAACTCAAAGGGACCTTGGAGGCCATTTGGTCATATCCCCTTATTTTCAACTGAGACCAACGCAATTGAAGTGACTTGCCTGTGGTCATATGGAATAAAACTGGCAAAGTTAGAACCTGAATCCAGGTCCTCTTACTCCAAATCTAGCACTGTTACTCTGACACAAAGAAAGAAAGAAAGAAAGAAAGAAAGAAAGAAAGAAAGAAAGAAAGAAAGAAAGAAAGAAAGAAAGAAAGAAAGAAAGGAAGAAAGAAAGAAAGGAAGGAAGGAAGGAAGGAAGGAAGGAAGGAAGGAAGGAAGGAAGGAAGGAAGGAAGGAAGGAAGGAAGGAAGGAAGGAAGGAAGGAAGGAAGAAAGAAAGAAAGAAAGAAAGAAAGAAAGAAAGAAAGAAAGAAAGAAAGAAAGAAGGAGGGAGGTGGGGTGAGAGAAGAAGGAAGGAAGGAAGGAAGGAAGGAAGGAAGGAAGGAAGGAAGGAAGGAAGGAAGGAAGGAAGGAAGGAAGGAAGGAAGGAAGGAAGGAAGGAAGGAAGGAAGGAAGGAAAGAAAACCAAATGGTTTGATTCTGATGCACAGAAGAGAATAGAAGGAAGGTAAGAAGCTAGGTAGCTCAGTGGATAGAGTGCAAGGTCCGGACACTTACTAGTTGTGTGACCCTGGGCAAGTCACTTAACCCTGTTTACCTTGCTTTCCCTCATATGTAAAATGAGCTGAAGAAGGAAATGGCAACCACTCCAGTATCATTGCCAAGAAAACCGCAATTGGGTTCTCAAAGAATCTGACAACTGAAACAACTAACAACAACAACAGAAGGAATCATAGATAAGCATTAAAAATTACATGTTGTGTATTACTTATATTTGTGATGAATAAAACTATATGTGGTGGTCCTCTTACTGTCCCAAGTGTAGGGAAAATTAGCTGATGTTTCTAATATATTTGTTACTTAGAAATTAGAGGCTACTGTACTAGTTTGGGGGCATTAAGCATTTATTAAATTATATTAAATATTAGTAAAGGGAGCAAGCATGGCTCTGAAAGATAGGAAAGTCTAGCTAGAAAATAGAAGAGAGAGAAGAGAGAAAATGGGCTGCATCTGCCCTCACACCAGTTCCTGTGCCAAAGAGAGCAAGTCTCTCTGTAAGCTTCCTGAGGGCAGAAGCAGAGCCTGTCCATAAACATTATTCAAAGCTAATTGGCTAGCATCACTCAAATCTATTGGTTCACTGGGTGTGCAGTTGTGCTGAGGTCAGAGAACAGATCCTCTGGCTGGAACAACGCTTTCAGGTAGGTGTGGTTTTGAGTGAGATAACTTCCTGTCTCTGGGCTGACCTTAAGAAAGGTCAGGCCTGGCTCTCTCAGTGGCCTCTGGGGAGTCCCAAAACTCCATTATTTTCTGACATATTGAAGTGCTGGAATTATTAAAGGGGGGTGGGGAGGAAGGGGAGAAGAGAATGTGGAGCACAAAGTTTTAGAAATCAATGTTAAATTTTGTTTTTACATGTAATTTGGGAAAATAAAATTCTAAATGAAAATAAAATAAAATAAAATCCCCCCCAAAAAATTACATGTTGAATTTATCATATACTTAAAAAGAAAAGCAAATTGAATATAATAGAGATATGGGAAAGTTCATTTCATTTGTTAAGTTCAGAATTTAAAAAAAAAAACTTTTGAAATAAAATTCTCAATAAGAAGTAATCCCTATAGGTTGGTTAACTATAGCTACAGATAAGCCTAATGTACATGTTTTGGTTTTTTTGGGTTTTTTTTTTTTTGGTGAGGCAATTGGGGTTAAGTGACTTGCCCAGGGTCACACAGCTAGTAAGTGTTAAGTGTCTGAGGCCGGATTTGAACTCAGGTACTCCTGACTCCAGGGCCGGTACTCTATCCACTGTGCCACCTAGCTGCCCCTACATGTATTTTTTAACATTGAAACAGTCATAGAATTAATCATAGAGAAGATTCAGAGCAATAAAGAACCTCTGAGATCATCTAATCCAAACTGAGGTCTAGGGAGTGATTTACCCTAGGTCAAACAGTAGCAAAATCAGATTCAAACTGTGGAATGAGGCCCCACGCCTCCTTATTTTGACAGGCTTCTATAGGGCACAGGCTTATGAGTTGACTAAATATTACAAAGGCTTGTGGGTAGACTAGATATTGCTAGTATGAAGAAACTAAGAGGAAATGTGTTCCCATGGGAAAGAAGGTTATTCTTTTTTTTTTTTTTTTGGTGAGGCAATTGGGGTTAAGTGACTTGCCCAGGGTCACACAGCTAGTAAGTGTTAAGTGTCTGAGGTCGGATTTGAACTCAGGTACTCCTGAATCCAGGGCCAGTGCTCTATCCACTGTACCACCTAGCTGCCCCCAAGAAGGTTATTCTTAAGCAGGACAATGGAAAGCACAAAATTCATCTCACAATTCTTTCTAGAATGTTAAAATCACAACTTAACCACCATATCCTACAGACCACACCTTCCTCTGTCTACTAAACTCTCATTTTCCCCTTCCAAATGCAGTCACCCCCCATTTTTACCATTCCCAAATTATCTTTTGCCTTATCATCTCAAGGATAAAACTTTAAATCGGTCAGTCATACTCTGCTTGTTCGGACAACGTTGCTCTGAGATCTGCTTGAACATCCCTGGTCTGGTTCTCCCCTTGTTCCATAATTAATAATAATGGCTTGGCCATGGCTAATCAATGCAAAGTTATGAGATTATTCTTCAACAGAAACCAGATTCTCTGCCTCTAGATCTCACGGTCTTTCCACCAGACCACAAAACCCTACTCTCTTCAATTCAAAAGAATTTAATAAAAGGGACTACAGTGGAATGTTTCCCCCAAATAATTAGTTCTCCCAAACAAGACTCTTGAACCATACCTAGCATTAATGCTGATTGCCTTCCCCCCGCCCCCCCCCAAAATATACGTATATTCAAATTAATGCTTCCCCTTAAACATCCGAAGTTTTCATCTATTAGTGGTACCAGGATTTTTTCCCCCACAGCAAAATGCTTCCCAGGACATCTCTCTTTGATTAACCAAAAAAAAAAAGTGTTTAGTACTTGTTGTTTTCTTGTCTCTTTCACTAAAAAAGGGAACATCACATCTCAGCATGTTTCCAGTTTCTAATTTCACCTGGGTTGTAATTGCAAAAGATCCATATAAATTGGGCATTGGATCCAGTGCTTTGTAGTCTGATATTTTAGTGGTACACTATTGTTTAATTTTAAAAGAGGTTATTGACATCATTTACATTCCTTTGTTTAGGAGTTCTTGGCAGTTTCTACTTACTTAGTTAAGACTGGGATTTAAATTTTACAGCTGGAAAAATGCTTAGCAAAATTCTGCAGTGATCAAATATCCTTTTTTTTTCCTGAAGAGGTCATTTGGAATTACTATTGATATAGATTTCCCAGGACATTACTTCTACCTTTCTATGTATCATACTCTTCTGCCTTTAAAAGTCAAGATGGGATCAGTTGTTGTTGTTGTTGTTGTTAAGGGTTTATATTACAGATCTCTTGAGTCAGCCAAAACATTATTCCCCAGTGGAGAAAATGGTATGTTATGTTCCCTTCTTCAGGCTGACTAGTTCTATTTGTGATTGAAGATTCTTAATGCCTTCTAAAAGAAATTCACATCTATAAAAGAAGTGTTCGTTTTGAAAATTGATGCTGACCATCCCCTCAATAAGAGAACAAAAACAGCTTCAGAGTAAGTCTAAGAAGAAAAGAAAAAGGCTAACCCAGCTGGATAGTTTGGAGTTACCTCTTGGGACAAGATGGGTAACTAGGGCTACCCCAAGATTATTTAGGCGGCTAGGACTCTTGGGAGGATGGACTCTTGTTGGAGAATATGATAGATTTGTCCATGCTCTATAGAGTTTTCAAAAGTGCCAGATGGAGAACATTCAAAAGTGCCAGAAAGAAGCTAATTCCCTATAAGCTCATCAAATCAACTAGGAAACTCCCATCATCACCGCACTCCCCCCCCACCTCCACCCCTTGCATCCTATTCAGTACTTGGCAAAGTCCCCTGCATTGTTGTGAATGCCTCCAAACACACTATTCATGCTTAAAATCAACAGTAATTATGACAAAATGATTATCATTTTGAATCAAAGAGCTGTTTTCAATTTTCTCTACCAGTCAAATGTCATACTTGCAATGTCTATACATATTTAAAGCTATTATACTATGTGTCTCTTAAAAATATTCATCCTAAAGGTGTTATGATTTTAAACAGTCCTCATGGGATTTGCCTTAACCCAAAAGAAGGAAGCTCAATGTGAGCCAACAGTGTGATATGACTGGCAAAAAAAAATGGTTCTAGCATCTTAAGCTGCACTGAGACATGGCATTAATAGAACAAGAGAGATGACAGTACCATTGTACCCTATACTGGTCAAGCCACATCTGGTATTTAGTTCTAGGCATCACATTTCAGGAAAGACACTGACAACCTGGATAGGAATGGAAGAAGACCATGTCAAATGAAAATTAGTTGAAAGAACTGGGGATGTTCAATGGAGAGAAGATAAGGGGAGAGGAGAGGAGAGGAGAGGAGAGGAGAGGAGAGGAGAGGAGAGGAGAGGAGAGGAGAGGAGAGGAGAGGAGAGGAGAGGAGAGGAGAGGAGAGGAGAGGAGAGGAGAGGAGAGGAGAGGAGAGGAGAGGAGAGGAGAGGAGAGGAGAGGAGAGGAGAGGAGAGGAGAGGAGAGGAGAGGAGAGGAGAGGAGAGGAGAGGAGAGGAGAGGAGAGGAGAGGAGAGGAGAGGAACAACTTAAGGGAGGATATGAAACGGTCTTTGAGGGGCCATCATATGAAAGAGGGGTTGGATTTATTCTGCTTGGCCCTATAGGCCAGAACTAAAAAAAATGTGGATAGAAATAGCTCATGACTATAGTTTTGACTTCACTTAGGTTCCACATGTGTTCCCCCAATTATATAGGGACATACTAACTTAATAGGAAGAGAGGGAGGAGAGGAGAGGCAGAGGAAGAGGGAACAGAAGTCAATATGTCTGCCTAATATCCTGCCCGTTATGTTCCACATTACCACTATAAGCTTACTTGGGGAGTAAAGGAAGAGGAAGAGAGAGAGATGAGTAGTCTTATCTTCCCCTGGGTCCTTGAGTTCTTCACTGCTTATGGTGTTTAAAACGCACCTGAGGGGGCAGCTAAGTGGTGCAGTGGATAAAGCACCGGCCCTGGATTCAGGAGGACCTGAGTTCAAGTCCAGCCTCAGACACTTGACACTTACTAGTTGTGTGACCCTGGGCAAGTCACTTAACCCTCATTGCCCCACAAAAAAAAACACACACAAACAAAAAGAACTGTGACTGGACACAGTAGGCACTTAATAACTGTGTATTGATTAATTGAATTGAATTGAATTCCCAACCTCAATTCCTCTCTCTCAACAAGAGCTTCAGCTCAGGGAGACTGCATGACTTGCCCAATGTCATACAGGGAGTAAGAATGAAAATCAAGTTTTAAACCTAGACCTATTGATTCCAGAGACAGTGCTCTCTCTCCCTTGGGTTGTCCTTGTGGTATTTGATGATATTCTCTTTAAGTACACCCACACAATGTGTATGTGTGTGGAAATTCAATTCAATTCATATCAATTCAATCAATTCAGCAAGTGGTGATAAAGTCGAAGTCAGGTCCAATATAGCACAACCTGAATCATACCAGCTAAGCTTTTTTTCCAAATCCTTTGTTCCAAAAGGGAATGAGGACATGATAAATGTTTTTGCAATCATAATAAATAGTAACAGGAATAATAGCATTTATAGAGCATTTTAAGGTTTACAAAGCTCTTCACACATATTATCTCATCTGATTCTCGAAACAACTCATGAGGAAGGTGTTATTATTATTTCCACTTTCTACTTTCCAGATAAAGAAACTAAGACTGACTTAAGTTAAGCGATGATGATGGTGGTAGTGGTGGTTAAGTGATGATGATAGCATTTAAATAACACTTTATGGTTTATAAAGCACTTTGTAAACATTATTTCATCTTATACTCATAATATCCCCTGTAAGGTAGAAGTTATTATTATCCCCCTTCTGCAGATGGGGAACCTGAAGCTGAGAATTTAAATGTTTCCAATAACACACAAATAATGTGTCTCAGGTAGGATTTGATATCAGGTCTTCCTGACTCCAAGTCCAGAGTTTTATCCATTACACTAGTCTAGGAAAATTTTACCAGTTCATAAAATGTTTACTATCAAAGTTACTTACTTTAACATTATGATAAATGGAAGATATAATCTTCCGTATCCACTAATATATTCACACCAATATTTTTTGTAGCAGCAAAGAACTGGGGGTGGGAGGAATAGATGCCCATCAACTAGAAAATGGCTAAAGAAACTATGTACAGGGAGGCAGAGCCAAGATGGCAGAGAGGAATCAGTAAGCTTCCTGAGCTCTCCTTCTATTCCCTCAAAAAGAACATTAAATCAAGCCTCTGGACAGATTCTGAAACTACAGAACCTGCAAAGAGACAGAGAGACACAGTCTTCCAACCAGAGATAATTTAGAAGACTTCAGGAAAAGGTCGGTCTGACTCGGGCAAAAGGAAGGCACAGCGCATGGCAGCAGCCCAGTGCCAAGGGAATCAGGGCAAGTCAGCAGGAAGCTGCGGGCCACAGCTGAACAACCGAGGCCCCTGGAACCTGGCTCAAAAATCTGGTGGCCTAGTAGAACAGTGGAAAAACCTACCTGTGCCAGCCGAGAGGGCAAGTTGCCAGCTGTAGGGCCACGAACAGGACAGGTGCGACTAGGCAAACTGATATAGTGTGCTCAGACAGGAAGTGCAGGGGGGCGAACTGCACACACTATAAAGGCCTCAGAGTAAAAAGCCAGTCACACAGTACCTATACTCCTGCACAAGAAGCCCAAAACAGGGACCCTGGTGCCCCCAGAGCAGACCTCAACTTAAAAAAGAAATAAATAAATAAGCAGCAATAATGAATAAGAAGCAAAAAAGAGCCCTCTCCATTGAGAACTTCTGTATCAATAGGGAAGAAGCCAACACAAACTCAGATGAGAACAATACCCTCAAATTGCCTACATGTGAAGCCTCATGAGGGAAGGTGAATTGGTCTCAAGAACAAAAAGCCTTCTTGGAAGAGCTCAAAAAGGATTTTTAAAATCAATTGAGAGGGGTAGAAGAAAAAATGGGGAGAGAAATGAAAGCAAAACAAGAAAATTATGAAAAAAGAATCAGCAGCTTGGAAAGGAAGCACAAAGATTGCAGAAAACAATTCCTTAAAAAATTCATCTGGCCAAATGGAAAAAAAGGTGCATAATTTCACTGAAGAAAACAATGCCTTAAAAAATTCATTTGGCCAAATGGAAAAAAAAAGGTGCATAATCTCACTAAAGAAAACAATGCCTTAAAAATTAAAATTGGACAGTTGGAAGATAAGGAATCCATGAAACACCAGGGATCAGTCAAGCAGAATCAAAAGAATGAAAAAATAGAAGAAAATGTGAAATACCTCATCGGAAAGACAACTGATCTGGAAAACAGATCCAGGAGAGACAATTTGGGAATCATTGGACTGCCTGAAAGCCATGACCAGAAAAAGAATCTAGACACCATATTCCAGGAAATTATTAAGGAGAACTGCCCTGATATCACAGAATCAGAGGATAAAATCATCATTGAAAGAATCCACCGATCTGGGGCAGCTAGGTGGCGCAGTGGATAGAGCACCGGCCCTGGAGTCAGGAGTACCTGAGTTCAAATCTGGCCTCAGACACTTAATACTTACTAGCTGTGTGACTCTGGGCAAGTCACTTAACCCCAATTGCCTCACTAAAAAAACAAAACAAAACAAAAAAGAATCCACCGATCACCTCCTGAAAGAGACCCCAAAAGGAAAACTCCAAGGAATATTGTAGCCAAATTCCAGAATTATCAGGTGAAGGAGAAAATACTCCAAGCAGCCAGAAAGAAGTAATTTAAATATCATGGAGCCACAATCAGGATTGCTCAGGACCTGGCAGCTTCAACATTAAAGGACAGCAAGGCTTGGAATATGATATTCCTGAAGGCAAAGGAGCTTGGATTGCAGCTAAGAATCTATTACCCAGCAAAAATGTGCATTTTCTTTCAGGGGAAAAGATGGACATTCAATGACATTGGGGACTTTCAATGTTTCCTGAGGAAAAGACCAGAATTGAATAGAAAATTTGATCTTAACATACAAGACTCAAGAGAAGTTTAAAAAGGTAAACAGAGGGAAAAAAAGTTACTCAATTAGGTTAAACTGTTTACATCCCTACACAGGAAGATAATACTCATAACACTTAAGAACTACAAATGGGGGCAGCTAGGTGGCGCAGTAGATAGAGCACTGGCCCTGGAGTCAGGAGTACCTGAGTTCAAATCCAGCCTCAGACACTTAACACTTACTAGCTGTGTGAGTCTGGGCAAGTCACTTAACCCCAATTGCCTCACTAAAAAAAAAAAAAAAAAAAAAAGAATTTTAAATATATTTGGGCAGAGAGAAGGACTTTATACAGAGGGTATAAATATAAATTGTCTTTGATGTGATGATACAAAGAAAATTAAGGGGTTAAAAAGGGAATCTATGGGGAGGAGAGGCAAGGGGAGGTGGAATGGGGTGAATTATATCATATGAAGAGGTGAAAAAAAAACTATTACAATAGAGGGAAAGAAAGGAGGGGTGAACATTGTTTCAACCCTACTCTCATTAGATTTGATTCAAAGAGGGAATAACATATACGTTCATTGGGATAAAGAAACTTAGCTCATTCTGTAGGGAAGCAAAAGGGGAAGGGAAAGGGGGAGGACTAATAGAAGGAAGGACAAAAGCAAGGGAGAAAAGGGTAAAGAAAAGAGAGGGGGGTGATAAAAAGGGAAGGCAGATTGGGGGAGGCAGGGGTAAGAAGTAAAACATCAGTGAGGAGGAATAGGGTGAAAGAAGGGGGGGAAAGTACAAAGGGGGTAAATAGAATGGAGGGGAATAGACAGTCAATAATAATAACTGTGAATGTGAATGGGATGAATTCTGCTATAAAACGGAAGCGAATTGCAGAGTGGATTAAAAAACAGAATCCTACAATATGCTGTTTACAAGAAACACATTTGAAGCAGAGAGATACACACAGAGTAAAGGTTAAAGGCTGGAGCAGAATATATTATGCTTCAACTTAAGTAAAAAAAGCAGGGGTAGCAATCCTTTTCTCAGACAAAGCAAAGGCAAAAATAGATCTCATTAAAAGAGATAAGGAAGGAAACTACATCTTACTAAAAGGTCTTATAGATAATGAAGTAATATCAATATTAAATATGTATACGCCAAGTGGTATAGCATCCAAGTTCTTAGAGGAGAAGTTAAATGAGTTACAAAAGGAATTAGACAGTAATACTATACTAGCGAGGGATCTGAATCTCCCCCTCTCAGAATTAGATAAATCTAGCTGAAAAATAAATAAGAAAGAAGTGAAAGAGGTGAATAGATTACTAGAAAAGTTAGACATGATAGATATCTGGAGAAAATTGAATGGGGATAGAAAGGAATATACCTTTTTCTCAGCAGTATATGGCACATTTTCAAAAACTGACCATGTATTAGGGCACAAAAACATCATAGTCAAATGTAGAAAGGCAGAAATAGTAAATGCATCCTTCTCAGATCATGATGCAATAAAAATCACATGTAAGAAAGAGCCAGGGAAAAGTAGAATGAAAATCAATTGGAAACTAAATAATTTCATTCTAAAGAATGAATGGGCCAAACACCAAATCATAGAAACAATCAATAACTATATCCAAGAGAATGACAATAATGAGACAACATACCAAAATCTATGGGATGCAGCCAAAGCAGTGCTTAGGGGAAAATTTATAGCTCTAAATGCTTACATGAATAAAAAAGAGAAAGAGGAGATTAATGAATTGAGCATGCAACTTAAAAAGCTAGAAAAAGAACAAATTAGAAATCCCCAATTAAATACTAAACTAGAGATCCTGGAAATTAAAGGAGAAATTAATAAGATTGAAAGCAAAAAAAACTATAGAATTAATCAATAAAACTAAGAGCTGGTTTTATGAAAAAACCAATAAAATAGATAAAATATTGGTTAATTTGATTTAAAAAAAAGAAAGAAGAAAACCAAATTACCAGTATCAAAAATGAAAAAGGGTGATGTTACCACCAATGAAGTGGAAATTAAATAAATAATTAGGAATTATTTTGCCCAACTATATGCCAATAAATTTGACAATCTAAATGAAATGGGTGAATATTTACAAAGATACAAACTGCCCAGGTTAACTGAAGAGAAAATAAAATCCTTAAATAAACCCATATTAGAAAAAGAAATTGAACAAGCCATTAATGAACTCCCTAAGAAAAAATCCCCAGGGCCAGATGGGTTTACAGGTGAATTTTACCAAACATTTAAAGAACAATTAATTCCAATATTATACAAATTATCTGGAAAAATAGGTGAAGAAGGAGTTCTACCAAATTTGTTTTATGACACAAATATGGTGGTGATACCAAAACCAGGCAAAAGCAAAAACAGAGAAAGAAAATTATAGACCAATTTCCCTAATGAATATTGATGCTAAAATCTTAAATAAGATATTAGCAAGGAGATTACAGCAAGTGGTCACCAGGATAATACACTATGACCAGGTGGGATTTATACCAGGAATGCAGGGCTGGTTCAACATTAGGAAAACTATTAACATAATTAACCACATCAATAAGAAAACTAACCAAAACCATATCATTATCTCAATAGATGCAGAGAAAGCTTTTGACAAAATACAGCACCCATTCCTAATAAAAACACTGGAGAGTTTAGGAATAGGTGGAGCTTTCCTTAGAATAATAAACAGTATCTACCTAAAACCATCAGCAAGCATTATATGCAATGGAGATAAATTAGAGGCCTTCCCAATAAGATCAGGGGTGAAACAGGGATGTCCATTATCACCCCTATTATTTCATATTCTACTAGAAATGTTAGCTTTAGCAATCAGTGAAGAGAAAGGAATTAAAGGAACTAGAATAGGCAAGGAGGAAACAAAACTATCACTCTTTGCAGATGATATGATGGTATACTTAAAGAATCCTAGAGAATCAACTCAAAAATTACTCAAAACATTTCACAACTTTAGCAAAGTAGCAGGATATAAAATAAATCCACATAAATCATCAGCATTTCTATACATGACCAACAAAGTCCAGCAGCAAGAGATAGAAAGAGAAATTCCATTTAAAGTAACGGTAGATAATATAAAATACTTGGGAGTCTACTTGCCAAGACAAACCCAGGAACTCTATGAACACAACTACTAAACACTCTTCACACAAATCAAATCAGATCTAAATAATGGGAAAGATATCAATTGCTCATGGATAGGCAGAGCTAATATAGTAAAAATGACAATACTGCCTAAATTAATTTACTTAGTCAGTGCCATACCAATCAGACTACCTAAAAATTATTTTATAGAACTAGAAAAAATAATAACAAAATTCATCTGGAAAAACAAAAAATCAAGAATATCTAGGGAAATAATGAAAAAAACTTCACAGGAAGGTGGGTTAGTGGTACCAAACCTGGAGCTTTACTATAAAAGCGGCAGTCATCAAAACTATCTGGTACTGGCTAAAAAATAGAGTGGTAAATAAATGGAATAGGCTAGGCTCAGGAAATGCAGTAGTAAATGACACTAGTAATGTAGTGTTTGATAAACCCAAAGACTCCAGCTTCTGGGATAGGAACTCAGTATTTGACAAAAACTGCTGGGAAAACTGGAAGATAGTATGGCAGAAATTAGGCATAGACCAACATCTTACACCTTATACTAAAATAAGGTCAAAATGGATACATGATTTAGATATGAGGTGATACTATAGGTAAATTAAGAGAGAAAGAAATAGTCTACCTTTCAGATCTTTGGAAAGGAAAACAGTTTATGACCAAACAAGAGATAAAGAATATTATAAAATGCAAAATGGATGATTTTGATTACATTAAATTAAAAAATGTTTGTACAAACAGAAGCAACGCATCCAAAATTAGAAGGGAGGCAGAAAGCTGAGAAACAATTTTTATGGCCAGTACTTCTGATAAAGGCCTCATTTCTAAAATATATAGGGAACTAAATCAAATTTATAAGAACCCAAGTCATTCCCCAATTGAGAAATGGTCAAAGGATATGAACAGGCAGTTTTCTGATGAAGAAACCAAAACTATCTATTCCCATATGAAAAAATGCTCTAAATCTCTAATGATTAGAGAGATGCAAATTAAAACAACTCTGAGGTACCACCTGACACCTATCAGATTGGCTAAAATGACAAAAAAAAAAATAATAAATGTTGGAGAAGCTGTGGGAAAATTAGAACACTAATGCATTGTTGGTGGAGCTGTGAAATGATCCAACCATTCTGGAGAGCAATTTGGAATTATGCCCAAAGGGCTATAAAGCTGTGCATACCCTTTGACCCAGCAATACCACTTTTGGGTCTTTTCCCCAAAGATATCATAAGGGGAGAGGGACCCACATGTACAAAAAATATTTACAGCTGCTCTTTATGTGGTGGCAAGGAATTGGAAGTTGAGGGGATGCCCATCAACTGGGGAATGGCTGGACAAGTTGTGGTATATGAATATAATGGAATACTATTGCGCTGTAAGAAACAATGAGCAGGAGGAGTTCAGAGAAACCTGGAGGGTCTTGCATGGGCTGATGATGAGTGAGATGAGCAGAACCAGAAGAACACTGTACACAGTATCATCAACATTGTGTGTTGATCTACTGTGATGGACTATATTCTTCTCACCAATGCAATGGTACAGAAGAGTTCTAGGGAACTCATGATGGAGAAGGTTCTCCAAATCCAGGAAAAAAAAAAAGAACTGTGGAGTATAGTTGCTGAATGAACCATACTATTTCTTTTGTTTTGGGTGCTGTTGTTTTTCTATTTTGAGGTTTTTCGTCATTGCTCTGATTTTTCTCTTATAACATGACTAATGCAGAAATATGTTTAATGTTATTATGTATATATATAACCTATATCAGATTACCTGCTGTCTAGGGGAGGGGGGAGAGAGGGGAGGGAGGGAGAAAAATCTGAAATTGGAAAGCTTGTATAAACAAAAGTTGAGAACTATCTTTACATGTAACAGGAAAAAAATACTTTATTAAAACAAAACAAAAAAAGAAAAGAAATTATATACATAAATAGGATGGAATATTACTGTATTGTAAGAATTGATAAATGTGGGGCAGCTAGGTGGTGTAGTGGATAGAGCACTGGCCCTGGATTCAGGAGTACCTGAGTTCAAATCCGGCATCAGACACTTGACACTTACTAGCTGTGTGACCCTGGGCAAGTCACTTAACCCCAACTGCCTCACAAAAAAAAAAAAATGATAAATGTGAGGGGAAAGCTAAGTAGTACAGTGGATAAAGTACCAGCCATGGATTCAGGAGGACCTGAGTTCAAATCCAGCCTCAGATACTTGACACTTACTAGCTGTGTCACCCTGGGTAAGTCACTTAACCCTCATTGCCCCACAAAAAAAATAATAATTAATAAATGTGAATTCAGAGAACTGTGAGAGGACCTACATAAGCTGATGTATACCAAAGTGAGCAGAATGAGGAAAATTAAACAATGTACATGGAAAGATGCTTGTGGTTATGGTTGGTCAAGGAAAAAACAAAAACAAAAAGAGAACTGAACTTGTATAATTATAATGACCAAGCTTATTCCAAAGAAGAGATAAGAAAGATGTAAAATCAGATTTGATTGATGTATTGGTTAGTTTTGCTGAACTGGTTTTTTCCCTTTTTATTTCATTTTTGTTATACAGGATGACTCTTTGGGGAGAGGAGAGAAGGTGTACATGTGTGTGTGTGTGTGTGTGTGTGTGTGTATACACATATATTTTAGAAATAAAGAGGACATAAAACAATAAAATCAATAAAACTTTAATATTAAGAAAAACAATAAATTAACAACACTTATTAAGAATATACTATCTGGGGGCAGCTAGGTGGCGCAGTGGATAGAGCACCGGCCCTGGAGTCAGGAGTACCTGAGTTCAAATCCGGCCTCAGACACTTAACACTTACTAGCTGTGTGACCCTAGGCAAGTCACTTAACCCCAATTGCCTCACTAAATAAAATCAATTCCTGCTTTCAAGAAGTTCACATTCTAATGAGGAGACATGTAAATAAATAGCTATATACAAGAGACATCAACTAGCTACCAGGTAACCTTATAGGGTAACCTTATACTACAATCTAGGGAAATCAAGAAAGGCTGAGCAGGAATTCTAAAAGGCAGAGATGAGGGAGGAGAGCATTGCAATCATGGGAAACAGTGAGGACAAAGGCACAGAGATAGAAGATATACCCTCCTGAGAGGTTCAACAAATAGGCCAGATAGACTGGACCATAGAGTGTATGGAGAGAGACTGGAAGTACAGGAAGAGACCAGGTTATGAAGACTTTAAAATATGAAACAGAGAAGTAGTCAAAGTGAAGATGTCTGTGATCTCTTTAATGTTCTGCATACTCCATCTGTCAACATAGCTCACAATCTCTCCATGCTTTTTCATCTCCAATGATTTTTGTCCATCACCTCCCACAAATCCATTGAAGAGAATCCACCCAATGTTCTGGACTTTGTCCATTTCATAATACATAGTTCAGGACTTGGGTTGTCCATCTGTTATTCTTTAATCTCAATACATGAATCACCCACACCATTTCCTAACCACACATTTCCTCTGTCATGTCCCTTAAACCACTTCTTGCATGCAGGTCATCATTAGAATTATGTGGCAGCCTACTTGTTTCCTCGTGTGTCTCTCCATTTCCCTTTGGGTCACCTGAAACTTTGATTCTGCCAAGTTTCAAGATTTCCAACCATCCAGCATTGCCAGGAGAAGATTTGTATCACAAAAGAGAAATTTTTGTATCAGAAACTAATTAGGGAGCTTTCAAAATACAGCACAAATAACAACTTTCCTGAGCCTTAGCTTCTTTATCTTTTCCTCTTCAAGGTTACCTTATGTTTCTGGCTTTCTGTGGAGTTTTGCATATCCCTTGACAGAAGATTATTAATATAATTGTTAATATAATGACAGATATTTACTCTTTTTTTGCAGGGCAGTGGGGGTTAAGTGACTTGCCCAGGCTCACACAGCTAGTAAGTGTCAAGTGTCTGAGGCCAGATTTGAACTCAGGTCCTCCTGAATCCAGGGCCAGTACTTAATCCACTATGCCACCTAGCTGCCCCCAGATATTTACTCTTGACTAGGTTGAGCTGAATCATATCCTAAGTCTCCTCAACACAGACATTTTATCTTATAAAGGAACCTAACTTACCCAACAATACCACTATTAGGTCTTTTTCCCAAAGAGATCATAAAAAAGGGAAAAGGACCCACATGTACAAAAATATTTATAGCTGCTCTTTTTGTGGTGACAAGGAATTGGAAATTGAGGGGATGTCCATCAACTGGGGAATGGCTGGACAACTTGTGGTATATGAATTTAATGGAATACTATTGTGCTGTAAAAAACAATGAGCAGGCAGATTTCAGAGAAACCTGGAAGGACTTACATGAACTGATGCTCAGTGAGATGAGCAGAACCAGGAGAACATTGTACACAATGACAGCAACATTGTGTGATGATCAACTGTGACTCTTCTCAGCAATACAATGGTCCAAGATACTTCCAAAGGACTCATGATGGAAAATGCTCTCCAAATCCAGAAAAAAAGAACTGTGGCATCCAGATGCAGATTGAACCATACTATTTCTACTTTTTTTGTTTTTTCTTTCTTGAGGTTTTTCCCTTTTGCTCTGATTCTTCTTTCACAGCATGACTAATGCAGAAATGTGTTTAATGTGATTGTACATATATAATCTATATCAGATTGCTTGCTGTCTTCAGAAGTGGGGACGGAGAAAAATTTGAAACTAGAAATCTTATAAAAACAAATGTTGAAGAAAAAACAAATGTTGAAAACTATCTTTACATGTAACTAGAAAATAATAAAATACTCTTATAATTAAAAAAAATTAAATAAATAAATATTAAATAGATAAATGAATGGATAGATAGATAGATAGATAGATAGATAGATAAAGGAGCCTAACTTAACATGGACCTTGGTTTCAAATGTCCTTGCCCCTTTGCATTGGGATTCATGGCAGGAAGGGCAAAACAGCCAGAATGAAGTGGTTTTCCTTGCCTGAATTGCTGATGGCCACCAAGGTCTCTTGATCAGGCTTTGCTACCTCATACTGCCTCTTCCCTATCTTCTCCTGAAAGTAAAAGAAGCTTTTGTATGGGCTTTAGAACTGGGAAATCCATTGTGCTCCACACTCATGGGATATCCTCCAGGTTGGCAGTTTTGCTAGCCTGTTATCTTAATTAAAGATGCTTTATTCCTCACCTCATGACTTTTATTTACTTCAGGACTTGACTGTGGCTTTGTACGTGCCTTTCTATGTCCATAAGAATGTTTTGCTTTATTTTGTCTTTGTATCCCAGTGAAAGGCATATAGTGGGCACTTAATAATTATTTGGTTGATTGATTGTAAAATATAGAGTACAATATGCTGATGCCTACTTTACAAACCTGTTGTGAAAATACCTTCTAAGATAAACCGTAAAGCCTTTATAAACATAATTAGTGGTGGTAGTGGTGGTGGTGGTGATGCCTTGCTAATCTTTAAAAAACCCTTTATGGACATATTTGTTATCATGTTAAAAGATGAATCAATAAAAAAACAGATATAGAAACAATAATAATATTGAGGTATGCAAAACACTTTACATAAATTACTTCATTTTATCTTCACAACAATAGTGTGAAGGAGGCATTGTTGTTATTCCCATTTTAGACATAAGGGAGTAAAGACTGAGAGGTGAATGGTCTCATAGGATTCAAACCCAGGACTTCCCTTTTCTAAATATGATAGTCTAGATACTATCCTGTCACCTACTCTCTTCTTCACCACCCCCACTCCCCAATCCTTCCATCTTTAACTCATTGGCTTCCCCAGCATAGCTCAATGGAAGAGAAATGGAATGACAAAGGGATCTTTTGCTTCAGTGCTCTGGACTCTCCTGGGTCTCTGACATTTACCAACAATACAGCCTTATGAAACTGGAGGCTGTCTTAAACATTCCATATAATCAAAGTATACCTTGGGGATTTCCTAGAAAAATTACTGCCACAAAAAGGGCCTGCCCCCATTCACCACATAAAGACAAATGCCCCAGTGTTTCTATGGCTAATAAAATAATTTAGGGGTGAGGGTGGAGAAAGAAAACAGTGCCTTAATCCCCAAACAACACCTCTGTTTCAAGAATACCCAATACCAGCAGAATCCAAACAACCCACCACCCCTAACAGGACCCTTTAGGGCAAAGGGGTATTCACAAAAAGCCACTCTGCTCTTTTAAAGATTTTCTTAGAGAAGCTGAATATATTGTTCATGTATTTTTAATAGCATCTCCATGATTGTTTCACAGACCACATCATAGCCTAAGTTAATGCTGAAGATGTGACAAGCAGCTACCTTTAAAAATTTTTTAACAAGAAGGGGAGTTTAGCAAACACATATGTTTTTCCCAACCAGTCAAGCCATATGTCAAAGTAGAAACAGAAACTGTTCTACAAGTTGGTTGCATTTTGTCTTGGGTCACAGATGTTTTTGATTCCCACGACAATGGCTCTCAAAGCTACATTCTTAGAGACTGTGCAGTCAATTAGAGGATCATTTTGGATTTTTCTGCTTCTGCAAAGGGCCATTTTCAGAATATGTGGCTTGTACCAGAGAGGAGGTGGGAAACCCATCTATTTGTTTGCACTTCATGTGTAACTCTTTGGATAATGGTTATCTTTGTATTTCTCATAAATTCTACAAGACAGAAATCTCCATGAGTCTGAGGTTTGGTTCTGCTATTTAACTGTGTGACTGTAGGTAAAGCATAGGATAATAGGATCAGAGATTTAGAATTGGAAGGGACCTTAAAGGACACTCTCTCATTTTATAGATGAGATCACTTAAAGTCTCTCAGCATAAGTTTTCTTATTATAAAATGATATAATGTGCACAGAGTGCTTTGCAAACCTTAAAGCACTATACAAATGCTAGCTAGTGTTATTATTATTATTAAAATGGGAATAATAATTTCTGAATTATCCATATTAATTAATCAACCTACAAATAATTTATTGAATGCCTGTTATATGCTAGGCACTATGCTTGACTCTGAGGAAGGAAGGAAGAGAGAGAGAGAGGGAGGGAGGGAGGGAGGGAGGGAGGGAGGGAGGAAGGAAGGAAGGAAGGAAGGAAGGAAGGAAGGAAGGAAGGAAGGAAGGAAGGAAGGAAGGAAGGAAGGAAGGAAGGAAGGAAGGAAGGAAGGAAGGAAGGAAGGAAGGAAGGAAGGAAGGAAGGAAGTCCCTACCCTCAAGGAGTTTATATTCTATCAAGGAAAGTAGCATATATATAATATGTGTGTGTATATGTATGTATGTATGTGCTATTTAGTATATGTGTGTGTATGTATACACATACTAGATATAATGCATCCCAAAAATCCAAAAGGGTGATAGCATGTATATACTATACAGGATACACCAAGCTTTAATGACTTAAAACCACACTAAGACTTTTGAACAAGCCTGTATATACTAACTCAATCAATGCATGAATATAGAAATTAATGAAGAAATTCAAAATATTTTTGAGGGGAGGGCACTAGCAATGAATGTGAAAGGTACAGTGGGAGAGGGGTTAATCAGGAAAGGCTTCATATAGATCAGGGCTTCTTAAACTTTTCCCATTCATGATCCCTTTTTGCTGAGAAAATTTTACATGACCCCAGGTATATAGGTATATAAAATAGATAGACATAACCTTTTACTGTGGTCAAATTTTTTGCAACCCCCACATTCAGTTACACAGCACCAAATGAGATTGTGACCCACAGTTTAAGAAGCTAGGATATAGAAGGTAATGCTTGAGCTGATCTTTGGAGGAAATGAGGGATTCTAAGAGGCAGATTCTAGGCGTGAATCTGAGTTACTACAGGGAGTGAGATTGATAAACTCCAGACCTTAAAGCACTATATAAATGTGAATTATTATTCTGATCACATCAGGGACTAGAGCTTATCTAATGCCCAGTACAATACTCTGCACATAGTAGGTACTTCATAAGTGTTTGTTGAGTTGGATTTAATTGAATTCATTATACCATAGGAACAGAAGCTCATCTGGTGTGGGAGAAAGGGCAGAAAACAAAATCAAAGGAAATTTCAAGTGTATAAATGTGTCCTACAAAAATGGTATGTGTATGCTTGAATTCTAAGAGTTTATGCACTTAGAAAAAGAGGGATAATGGCTGTATTTCATGGAAGGAAATTAGTTTTGTGAAATGTACTGGTAATAACATATTAATAATTGAACCATAAATCCTTCCTGCTGTTCCATCAGATATACGCTATGATGTGTCCTACTATGGAGTAGATACAACAGAGTATAAGGAAAAAAACACTAGATTGGAAGTAAAAAGGCCCAGCTCTGCCGTTCACCTTCAGTGTGACTGTGGGCAAGTCATTTAACCCCCCTAGGCTTTTGTAAATTAGAGGCTTGGAATCAAATGAGGATGTCATCCAAGCTTTAGGCAGGTGCCAGTTTGTAAAGTCTGTAAAATCTCTGTGAAACTTCATATTTTAGAAGGTATGATGGCAAGAACCCTGAACTTGGAGGCAAGAAAACTGAGGTGCAAATCTGGCCTCAGACACTTACTAGCTGTGTGACCCATGGCAAGCCACCTAAACTGTTTGCCTCTGTTTACCCATCTGGAAAATGGGCATAATAATAGCATCTCCCTCCCAGTTGTTGGGAGGAGCTAATACTTGTAAAACACTTAGTGCAGTGCCTGACACAAAGTACATACTGAATAGATATTTGTTAAAAATCTAGAGGAACTGGGGCAGCTAGGTGGCACAGTGGATAGAGCACCGGCCCTGGATTCAGAAGGACCTGAATTCAAATCTGGCCTCAGACACTTGACACTTACTAGCTGTATGACCTTGGACAAGTCACTTAACCCTCATTGCCCCATCCAAAAAAAATTTAGAGGAAATGTGGCATAGTATATAGTCAAGAAAACATAGGTTCAAATCCTTTCTTTGACAGATACAGTCAGTTCTGCAATAACTTGACATATATGTTTCTAAAAAGCATAGTGCTATATAAAATCGAGCTAGAAGAATCCCAGAGCTTATGGGGAAATGGGGTTAGGGGCATCACAATCAAAAACTTCATCAGTAACATAAAAAAAAGATTTCATAAAACTGGTAATATATATGCATGTTAAATGGTTAACATAAATACCACAATAAATAATGGCTCTGTCCTCAGCTCAGCCTTCAGCCTTCTCCCACCCCCACCCCCACCAGGGTCAAATTGGGTCTGGAGGCCTTTGGGGGATTGTGGGGGGAGGGAAGTGGGGTGGAGTGGGGTGGAGGAAGTTTAGGAGGAAGGGCTGGATTTGGGAGTGAGATGGATTGTGGTTTTACGGGGAAGCTGTGAGAGAATTGGTTTGGGGAGGGAAGAGTGGGGGTAAAGTGTGGAAAGGGATTTAGTGAGGAAAGGGGTGGGTAGGTGATATGAAGGTATTTTTAGCAGGGAAGGGGTGTGGTAAGGGGCTTGATGGAGAAAGGTGGGGGTGAAGCATGGAAAGAGGTTTAAAGGGAGAGGAGGTGGGAGTAGAGGTGAGGTGGTAAAGACCAGCCCTCCTCCACCCACAGTTCCTACTGAACTAAAAGATATACAATAAATACGTGATAAAAACCTGTCTGGAATTGGGCACAAAGGTTTCAACTTGGGGCAGCTAGGTGGCGCAGTGGATAGAGCACTGGCCTTGGATTCAGGAGGACCTGAGTTCAAATCCGACCTCAGACACTTAACACTTACTAGCTGTGTGACCCTGGGCAAGTCATTTAACCCCAATTGCCTCACCAAAAAAAAAATTTAAAAAAAAAAAAAACAAAGGTTTCAACTTGTGAGTCTTGTGAAGTGCTGCCATTTTTTTTCATTCTTGCTGTTCCTCAAGTCTCAAAGAAGCAAACTTAACATCCTCCTTATGCTCAGACTGTTCCCTAATATATCAATCACATTGGAACAAATTTGAGTTTTCAAAACATGGTTACAGCAGAACTGACTGTACTTTCCTTCATGCTTGATTTGTGGCAATCACTTTACCTGTCTGTGTTCTAGGCGACTTTCTCAAGCTGCTGTTGCAGAGCAGGTGCCAATCTACATTGGAAAGGGTAGTTTCTTCATTGAACGTTACATATAACAATGAAAGTCTGATTTTTTTAAAAAGGGTAGAAGACCTCCAGGATCCTTTTCTAACACTAAAAGACTCTGATTCTATTAATTTATTCCCTAAGCATTTAACTACATTGTGGTTTTGTTTGTTGTTATTGAGTTGTTTCAACTCAATGATTCTGTGATCCTATTTGGGGTTTTCTTGGAAAAGATACTAGAGTGGTTTGCCATTTCTTTCTCCAACTCATTTTATAGATGAAGAAACTGAAGTAAACGGGGTTAAGTGACTTGCCCAGGGTCACAGATAGTAAGTGTCTGAGGCCAGATTTGAACTCAAAAAAATGAGTCTTCCTGATTCCAGGTTCAACACTCTATCCATCCCACTGCACCACATAGCTGCCCATGGTTTGGTTTAGGCATATAAAGAGAATGTTATTTGTTTCATTTGAAAGGCATAGATGATTTTTGAAAGTAGAAAAAAAGGCAGGGGATTGGGGAGTGGAGTTTTTCTTCGACAGCACAAAGTACCACAGTTGGACTCCAGGTGTAATTTAGCAAGAAGGGGAAGCCATTTGTGTCCAGGACCCTGAGTAGTGTGATGTAACTGAGTAAAGTAGAAGTACAGGTCACCAAAGAATGCTGTCTTAGGGGGAAAGACTTTTGTGAGTAACGGTCATTCAAAAATCCAGTCTAATTCAACAAGCATTTATTAAATGTTTCTTACATACCAAGGACTGTGCTAAGTCACAAAGACAAAGATGAAGGAGTCCCTGACAAGCTTACATTCTTCTAAAAGTAGACAATAGGAACATAGGAAAGAAATTGGAAATTAGATAGACAGACAGATGGATAATGTATGCCCATAGCTAGCTAGCTAGCTAGATGGATAGATAGATAATATATACACATAGATGATAAGTAAATGGATGGATAGATAGATAATGCATGCATGCATATATATACTGTATACATGTATACATGTGTATATGCTCATAAACAAAAAGTAATCATGGGCCATTTTGACTCATCTTATCACTGAACTTCAATGATTCTGGAATAAAGAGTGAGGCTAAAGACTTTGCACAGCTCTACCTCACTCAAATCCAATTCACAAATGAGTCACAATATCACCCCATGATGTCACTGGTCTTTTTGAGAAGGAATGATCAACAACAACAAAGAAACTGTTATTTAGGAAAGAGTGAGTACTAACAACTGACAAATTAACATCAAAAAAGCCTCTTGTGGGGCAGCTAGGTGGCACAGTGGATAAAACACCGGTCCTGGAGTCAGGAGGACCTGAGTTCAAATCCGACCTCAGACACTTGACACTTACTAGCTGTGTGACTCTGGGCAAGTCACTTAACCCCAATTGCCTCACCAAAAAAAAAAAAAGCCTCTTGTAGAAGATTTTACTTGAGAATAGCCACCATTCTAAGAGGTAGAGACAAGGAGGGAGAACATTCATGGGATGGCAGACAGTCCATGCAAACACATGGAAAGGAGATGAAGTATACTGTGCAGGGAACAGCAAAGAGTCTAATTAGACTAGAATATAGAATGTGTGAAGGGGAAATAAGTGAAATTATGCTAGAAGATCAGTTTGGAATCAGATTGTGATGGGCTTGACATGCCTAACAGAATAATATTTATACTATCCAAAAGGCAATAGGGAGCCTATCAAACTTCTTGAGTTGGGAGGAGGAGAGGGGAGGGGAGGGGAGGGGAGGAAAGACATGGTGAGACTTGGGCTTTAGGAATGTCAATTTGGCAGCTGTGTGGAACATGTTTGTGGTTGTTCATCCTTCATTCTCAAAGAAGATCAATGACATCATGGGGTGATATGTTGACTCATTTGTGAATTGGATTTAACTGAGGCAGAGCTGCACAAAGTTGTCAGCCTCATTATCTCCTCCAGAGAACTTGGAAAACTGTGGCAAAATAAGAGTCAAGCCAACTGGTGATGACCCAGGATGCTTTGCGTGATTGGAGAGAGAAGATATGGGAATCATGGACACCAAATTGGTTTTGTAACTGACCAAGCAATAGCTGATTAGGGACTGAATTAAGACAGGGTAGTGAGTGACTGTGTTTGGGGGGAGAAGGAGATGGATGAGAGAATTGTGTGGAGGCTGAATCTACAAGGCTTGGCAATTCATTGAATATGGGGATCGAGGAGAGTAAAAAGTTGAGGATGACTCTAAGGTTATAAACATGGGAAAATGCAAGAATGGGGGTGCCCTCAACAGAAATAGAAAACTTGGAAAGAAGCAAATAATGAGCTTAGTTTGGGACACATCAAGTTTAGGATGCCTATGCAAGATCCTAGTGGAGATATAAAATTGATGATCTGACCAATAATTCACCCTGATATCTCCAGTGTTCCCATTCTCCTTGCTGTCTCTTACCCTCTTCCCCAGCTTGCATCATCATCATCATCAAATAACAATAACAATAATATATATTGCAGACTTATTTACATATATTAACTCATTTGAGCCTTATAAAAATGATGTTAGGTACCATTATCAGGCCCATTTTACAGATGAGGAAACTGAGGCTGAAAGATTGAATGACTTACACAGGGTCACACAACTAGTAAATAGATACTTAGCTCAAATGTTCCTGAGTCCTTGCTTGTAAGCAATGTTCTATTTCCGTCTTTGTATGCCCAGTGCTCAGCACATAGTAGGCACTTAATAAATGCTTTTTGATTGATTTTTGGACTAAATCTGAAAGAAGCTTTTGGGACAGGAAGTCTCTTTTGCCTGGTTTAGGCTGCCATTTCACAATTCCTGCCTAGCCCTTTGGATTTGTTGACTCTAGGGAACTTGTGGTCTTGACACACCCTCCCCCTCATCCCCAGGCATTCTTATAATAATAACTGCACCTCCTCTCTCCCTTTGCCAGGCACGTAACCTCCCTCCAGGTCTGTTAATAATGCTAGGCAAACTCTCCCTCCTACCCCCACAGCCAGGAATAAAAATTCATGAAGTGATAAGATTTTCTTCATCTTTGAAAGAAAAGCTGATAGATTTTAGAAGCACAAACATCTATTTAGAAGTGAAAGGAGATCCTTAAGAAATACCTCACCAAGGAAGGAAAATTAACAGGAAAATTCACACCTCTGAAATTCAGCTGCCTTCTTTTCTAGTCTCTATTTTGTGCATCTAAGAAATTCTTTTTTTTTCCTGCACGCTTTTTATCACAAACCCCGAGAGAGGCAGCACATAAAATATTGCTTGTTTTAAACAACACCCTTGAAATAATCTTCATAACTATATCACTTGGTTGGTGAACATTGATTTTTTTAAAGCACCAATAACCACAAGTATTATTGATGACAGCATCGTTATCATCCCCCAACCACTGCCATCCATCCTCCCCACCCCCAATCCCTTGTCACTGAGAAACTCATCAGTGTCAGTAGTAGGGTTGTTGTGCCCTGCCCCACCCATGCCCACTAAAGAAATAGACCTCCATAGAATAGACGTGGTCAAACTGAATCTTGCTGCTGTTGATTAATTAATGAGAGAAGACTGAAAAAGCTTAGGACATTGTCAGGACCAAACTATCAGATAAAATCCTGAAACATTTATGACACTCATATGAATAACTGGTTGGGGAGGGGGAAGGGAAATGCTCTGACCTATAAGGCCAATATAACTTAGGTCAGCAGAAATAAATGAATGTTCGATCTATCAGCATTTAAGTGCCTGCTGAGTACCATGCACACTTGGCAAACCCTAAAATTATGTATAGCTATATAAAAATTATATTATATACAAACTATAACATTCTATATTATATTGCCTATATGATAACATATTTTATATTGTAATATTATGTATAAATTATAATGTATTATATATAATATATAAAATTACTATTATACTCAACTGCAGCAAAATTATATATGGTAAGGATTTACTTGCTGATGAGGACATTGGTATAATTTCTAAACCTTTAGTAAAGTTATGTATTTACCAAGCACGTGTATTCCCAACATACAAAGACTAAAAAAAATTTCCTATCCTCACGGAGAATACATCTGACAGGGGGAAACAACATGTATACACACACATATACATACATACACACATACACATATATACATGTGGATATATATAGATTAGATATAGACATAGACATAGATATAGAGGTATGGATATATAGATATATAGATAAGACAAGGTAATTTGAGGGAGGAAGGGGATGCTTACACATATTACTCAATTGCAATACAATGTTGGGCAGCTAGGTGGATGGAGTTCTGGACCTGAAGTCAGGAAGATTCAATCTTTCTGAGTTCCAATCCTGCCTCAGACACTAGCTATGTGACCCTGGGCAAGTCACTTAATCCTGTTTGCCTCAGTTTCCTCATCTGTAAAATGAGCTGAAGAAAGAAAAAGCAAAAATAAACTATTCCAGTATGTTCGGCAAGAAAACCCTAAATTGGACATGACTGAAACAACTGAACAATAACAGTACGATGTGATTTCAGAAACAGAAATGCTCCAAGTTTACATGGGACATTTCTGTCCCAGAGCCCAAATAGAAGCTCAGCACAACTACATTTGGCAGCCTTGACTCTCTCCTCCTGCTTTTGACAAAAGACCGTCTCTGTGCTTAAGACAATCCTATAGGTAGGTGCCACACTGGAACTGTTGGAAATGCTGTAAAATGAAAACAAACAGGAATCCAAAGAGGAAAACCTGACAAGCATATGGTTTACCTGCAAAGGATTAAAGAATTTGGCTTCATGATGCCTCAGCATCTGCCATCCATCACCCATCTGAGGAACCATCAAGGATTTCAGTGAGAGTTAGCCTTCTAATCAAGCTGGGCTGTATAATGCTACCCACAATACAGAGGCCTTGCATCTGCTGTTTTAATATCTTGGCAAACAAACTAATTGTAATCTCCCTTTCTCCAGAAGCCTGGAATCTCACAGTTCCATACAGAATGAACCCTAAACATGGCCTCATGCACATCATTGTGTGTGTGTGTGTGTGTGTGTGTGTCCATCCCCATTCCTTGTCAAACAAAAGAAGCTCCATGCCTCAACAGCTTTTTTCAGAATGAATTAATCGAATCTAGTCCATCAATGTATTAAGTTCCTCCTATGGGGCAGCTAGAAGGCACAGCGGATAAAGGTCTGGGTCTGGAGTCAAGAAGACTTATCTTCCTGAGTTCAAATCTGGTCTCAGACATTTACTAGCTGTGGGACCCTGGGCAAGCCGCTTAATCCTGTTTGCCTCAGTTTCCTCATCTGCCAAAGGAGCTGGAGAAAGAGATGGCAAACCACTCCAGTATCTCTGCCAAGAAAATCCCAAATGGGATCCCAAAGAGTCAGACGTGACTGAAAGAATTGAACAACAACTATGTGCCAAGCACTAGAGATACAAAGACAGAGTCAGAACAGTTCTTGCCCTGGAGGACTCAGGAAGACCTTAGTTCAAACCTTTTCTCAGACACTTACTTGCTGTGTGACCCTGGGCAAGATATTCAACCTCTCTCAGCCTCAGTTTCCTCATCCATAAAATAGGTATAATAATGGCACCTACCTGACCTCATTGTTATGAAGATCAAATGGGCCGATATATGTAAACCATTCTGAAAAATCTAAAATTATATATATATATATGCATACATACACACACATATATATGTATACATACATATATTGTTTATGTTATTGTTATTTTTGTACACAACTACAGCAAAATTATATATGGTGGGGATTTACTTGATGAAGAAGATAATGGTACAATTTCTTCCTTTCTTTCTTTCTTTCATCACCCTTTAAAAATCAACTCAAGGGGCAGCTAGGTGGCACAGTGGATAGAGCACTGGCCCTGGAGTCAGGGGTACCTGAGTTCAAATCCGGCTTCAGACACTTAACACTTACTAGCTGTGTGACCCTGGGCAAGTCACTTAACCCCAATTGCCTCACTAAAAA